>NC_067476.1:116816269-117086269 GCF_947179515.1 Apodemus sylvaticus
TCTTAACCACTGAGCCATCTCTCCAGCCCCCTCATTGTTTTTATAACAGCACATTTCTCTTGTCTGCATATCTTGCACTCATATTTTAAATACTGGCTCTGGAACACCACACTTTATTTTATGGTAGTTTTATATCTTATACACACCTTGGAATACTGAGTTTATTGATTAATTTGTATGTGCAACATGTTGTCTGGTACACATATCATCAGAATCAGGAATGAAATACTATGTTGAAAAAAATGCAGTGGTAATGTAGACACATGAAGCAAGACTAAAAGCTCACGTAATTCAGTGATGCTGTTTTTGTGGTCAGTGGTATACAAATGGATCAAGGTGAAGGTGAGAGGGGGATTACTTCCTCCTTGTAGCACCAGTAGTTGCTATTACTATGGAAGTCACCATCTTTGCATGGTCCTGGGCAGTATAGTCTAAAAAATGAAATTGAAACTTGTGAACCGTCTGTCAAAAAATCTGGCCAGCAACTATGAAGGATCATGGTTGACTGCAGTTTTAGGGCAAATGTGTCTAAGGATACAGACTGTGGGTTTGGTAAGGTTACTGTCCAGTTATTTGCTGCACACATTAAATTCCCCTTCTTCTTGTTTTAAAGACTCCTAGAGAAGAGTTAATGAAATGAGAGAAATGACCTAAAAACCTCAGATCCACTTGTCTTTGTTAATCCTCTCCTACCATTCTTCGCTTGTGAGGATTTGACCCACCATCTGCAGACTAAACCACTGATTATCAGACTCAGACACAAGAGACTGTGGTCTTCCAAGTAGTTCTCAGTTCCTTTCAGGGACCCAGTTCCTCTTCCCTTTGGAAATAAGCCACTAGATACGTAGTTAACAAAATAAACAAGGCACATGAAACACAGGACCTGACATGGTGATAGAACAATTTTACAGAGCACAGGAGATGAAGCATGTTACAAGCCTATTCTGGCCTGGGTGCCAAATGTGACAATGGCATCAAAGGATGTTTAACAAAGAAAATAGAAACCTTGATTATAACACATTATTGAGACATGTACAATAACTTATAATTTGACAAATTTTGTTAAGGCCCTGGGGATCAAATACAGGGCCTTGAACATGCCCATCTATTACTTCCCTTGGAGATGTGACCTAGATTAAGCATGTTGTGTTTCTTTCATTGTACCAAACATTATGAATGGCCCTCAGTCTGAAGTTTGAAGAAAGTTGATTCTTCCAGATTTATCAGCTGTTTTGTCATCAATTAACAGAGGTAGCTGGGGACAAGAGATATGAAGATTCTTGATCACTCTATTTTCTATGTTCTAACTGTACTTTACCATAATGTGAAAAAATACCCATTGGATAAGCACATGAAACCCTATCATTCAGCATGTTCTGGGGCCTAATGGAGCTGTCCTATTTGAACAATCATACATTCCAAAAACTATACTCAGGTAATATTCACCACAAGAGATACTTCTTGAGATTTTGGTAAGTACTAAAAGCCAGATTTCACTACAGATTACTTGGTTGTAGAGGAAAGCGGTATCATCTTCAGATAATAGGTGAACTTTGTGGCTGACTTCTAGGCCAGTATAGATTGAATTGCTAACTCTGAAATACCATGTGGTTATGAAACTGAGTGTCCTATGATAAACTCAGAGTTATTTGATTCACTGAACTGTAAAATTAGACATGAACAGCTGCATTTCATTATGAAAGACGAGTCACACTTGTGCAATCATAACCGAGCATTGGAAAGACTAAATACAGTCTAATGCAGGTGATGGCCTTGTGCACCTCTCTTCTTGCTGTATACAGCTCCTTTACCTCATAATTCGGAACTCAAGGCTCTAATGACTAGTCAGATGAGAAAAAAAAAGTTCAGTCTTGACTTGTGGATGGATATAAAGAGCATGTTGGCACTAAACTGAGGTGAATAGCTCTCTTTACCTCTCCACAGAGCTGGCCTTCAGAAACAATGACAAACATTATAAGCATCTTCTTTTTAAAGGCATAATATCAAGATCCAAGAATCAAGTATTTGAGAAGTCTTTATTGAAACTACATCAATCATGTCATTTGCTGTCCCCATCAATTTACCATGAGAGGTTTAAAGGTCCATTTGCATCTGATGATAATGTTTGCTATCTTCATTTTCCCATCTTCTTGACATGCCACCAAGTCAACAGGAATAAAGTGCAGCAATTTTTCTGGATAGAGTGGCTGCAGTTTTATTATGAGATCAGATAAAGATTAGTACTATACAATATTGTTGATCAGGACTATGGTTAGAACAAAGAGGGTTTTCTAATAACACCTTTTAATATTTTCTTTGAAAATACTTCTAGGCAATGAAAAACTTTCACCTGAAGAGTCTAAATGTGTGAATGATAAAGTCACATAAGGTTACAGAGTTTCTGTAAGGCAAAGGACACCATCAAGAGGACAGATCGGCAACCAACAAATTGGGAAAAGATCTTCACCAATCCTACATCAGATAGAGGGCTAATATCTAATATATATAAAGAACTCAAGAAGTTAGACTCCAGAAAACCGAACAACCCTATTAAAAAATGGGGTACAGAGTTAAACAAAGAATTCTCACCTGAAGAACTTCGGATGGCGGAGAAGCATCTTAAAAAATGCTCCACTTCATTAGTCATTAGGGAAATGCAAATCAAAACAACCCTAAGATTTCATCTTACACCAGTCAGAATGGCTAAGATTAAAAATTCAGGAGACAGCAGGTGTTGGAGAGGGTGCGGAGAAAGAGGAACACTCCTCCACTGCTGGTGGGGTTGCAAATTGGTACAACCACTCTGGAAAGCAGTCTGGCGGTTCCTCCGAAAACTGGGCACCTCACTTCCAGAAGATCCTGCTATACCACTCCTGGGCATATACCCAGAGGATTCCCCACCATGTAATAAGGATACATGCTCTACTATGTTCATAGCAGCCCTATTTATAATTGCCAGATGCTGGAAAGAACCCAGGTATCCCTCAACAGAAGAGTGGATACAAAAAATGTGGTATATCTACACAATGGAGTACTATTCAGCCATTAGAAACAATGAATTCATGAAATTCTTAGGCAAATGGATGGAGCTAGAGAACATCATACTAAGTGAGGTAACCCAGACTCAAAAGGTGAATCATGGTATGCACTCACTAATAAGTGGTTATTAACCTAGAAAACTGGAATACCCAAAACATAATCCACACATCAAATGAGATACAAGAAGAAAGCAGGAGTGGTCCCTGGTTCTGGAAAGACTCAGTGAAACAGTATTTGGCAAAACCAGAACGGGGAACTGGGAAGGGGTGGGAGGGAGGACAGGGGAAGAGAAGGGGGCTTACGGGACTTTCGGGGAGGGGGGGCTAGAAAAGGGGAAATCATTTGAAATGTAAATAAATTATATCAAATAAAAAAAAAAGACAAAAAAAAAAAAAGAAGAAAAAAAAAAAAAAAGTCACATAAAATGCCCTGCCTAGCCAAGGTACTGTTATAAGTCAAGCAAAACAGAGTGACTGGCATAACAACACTTTGAATAAGCATTGAAAGACTCAAATTTGCTCAGCAGAGAGGTGGAGGCTGTGGTAGTCTCTCTTTGTACTGATCTGACTAATCAATTGTACAAGCTCTACTTGAGTCTTTGATTTTTCACAAATGAGGTATGGCTGGGTATCTGCTATCTGCACGTTCCACTTAAGTATTCTATTACCCTTTCAGTGCTGGGTTTAAAGATTGGACTTCCAGAATTGCAGCTGGAGTCATGAGCCACATAATTGAATGTCCTTATAACCTAATTCATTTCAGTCATTTTATAATACCTTTAGTATGTTGGCTCAAGTGAGGTGTTTGCCAGTTAAGGGGTATTATTCCCCAGTTCAAGAGTTCCGTCTAAGTTTGCTATGACAAAGAAAGTTTATGATTTCTTTAATGTTGTGTTAGGAAATGTCTTCCTAGAATTCAAACTCATTTTCAGACTAGCTTGGAGGTGTGGATAAATGGTGAGTTTTCTCAACATTAAAAACTTTACTTTATGTAAAAACAGTTATGGAGGAGGGTTTTCGATAATGACCTCCCTCCCTCTGTTTCTTCTTTGTTTTCCTCCTTCATTCATTCTTTTCCTATTGGTTCTGTGAATCAAACATAATCATCAAGCATGATAAGCACATACTTTATCACTGAACTAACTGAACCGCAATACAGGCTATGGCATTTGTATATTTTTCAATATTTCTTAATTGAATTATTTTTTGTAATTGGGACAGATTGGATTTTCTTTTTGGGATTCCTTTGGATATATCCATCCAATACATGCTGTACAGCAAGCAAATAAAAACTTGAGTTATAAAAAAATAAAACCAAAACCAAAAAACAAAACTAAACAAAACTTGAATATGCAGTTGCTAAATTAAAAGATGTACATGAAGCAAAGATTATGAGAATGTATTGTCATTATAGGACCATATGTCAACTGGCTCCTTTTCTTTTTTTTTTTTTTTTTTTGATTTATTTATTTAGTATGTGTAAGTACACTGTGGCTGTCTTCAGACACACCAGAAGAGGGCTTCAGATCTCATTATAGATGGTTGTGAGCCACCATGTGGTTGCTGGGATTTGAACTCAGGACCTTCGGAAGAGCAGTCAGTGCTCTTAACCGCTGCTCCATCTCACCAGCCCCCCCCCTTTTTTTTCTAATCATTTATTTCATGTATATTTTATTTATTTAGGTACATCATAGAAGCCTTCAGTCACACCAGCAGAGGGCACCAGATCCCATTACAGATGGTTGTGAGCCACCATGTGATTGCTGGGATTTGAACTCAGGACCTTCGGAAGAGCAGTCAGTGCTCTTAACCACTGAGCCATCTCTCCAGCCCGACTGGCTCCTTTTCTAATTGTTGCCTAACATGCACAAAATATTTCTAGTGGTATTTTTTGCAGATTCCAGGGCCACAATATGGAAATAGGATAGTAATTTGCCATTGGGTTGTGTATCTCATTGCCCAACTTAACCATAAGAAGCACATGGTATTTTAAGCATGTATAAAGTATCATTGATAGAGACAACCATAGCTGCTGTTGTTCATGAGTGTAAGCTCCTGTCACATCCAGAAGACATTAGTTTATCATAGTCTTTTCCATATCTGCCTCATATAATACTTCTACCCACTCCTCTCTGATCTTCCACACGACTTGAGAAGAAGGGGCATGATAGATGCTCCATTTGTGGTCTACATGATGTCTCAAAGTGAAGACATCTTGAAAACATACATTATGTACAGAAGCTGGTAACAATAGGCTGAATATGACAGACTTAACCACAGAAAATATCAAGGGAAATATTTCACCCTGACACAGTACAAGCTGCCTGTAAGGTTTTTATCATGGATAAAGAGAGGAGAGTACTGACATGATTCCAATGAAGCAGAACCCTATGCAAGTTGGATAGGTGACTGTTGATAATAGCTGCTTTTCCTCCCAGTCCTTCCTCCCTAGCTCCTCTTTCCCAATCCACTCGTCTTCCTTTTCTCTTCAGAAAAGGTGAGACTGCCCATGGATATCAACCAATCAACCAGCCTTGGCACATCAAGTTGCAGTAAAACTAGGCACATATTTTTCTATTGAGACTAGATGAGGCAGTCCAGCTAGGAAAAAGTGTCCAAAGTCAGGAAGTATAGTCAGAGACAGCCATTGATCCCACTGCGAGGAGTCCCACATGAAGACCTAGATGAGCAACTGCTGGATATGTGCCCAGGGCCTAGTGCTTTCTTATGTGTTCTTTCTGGTTTTCGTTCAGTCTCTGTGAGCCCATATGGTCCCAGGTTAGATGCTTCTGTAGTTTTTGACCTCTATGGCATTTTTTAAAAAAGTAATAGACAAACATCATGTTTATTACCATTTTATTGGCCAAAAATCACATTGACTAGACTAAGAAAGTGTAAGAAATACAGGGTCCCCCTCTATAAGAAAGTTAAGTAGTCACATGACTCATAAGCAGATGATAGGAGATGGTGAGGAAATTAGAAAATGTCCAGCATCAGTCTGCAATGGGAGAAAAAGAATAGGGTGTGTGGAAGACTGTGAAATTCCCCCTAGAAGCTGTAGCATCTTAATGGCTTAAAGAAAAGAACAAAGAGTAATGAAGAACAGTGAAAATTCTCCGATGCAGAGTTTTCTTCTTCAATTAGCAACATAGACACAAGGAAAAACCTCAAAATCACCAATTTACTTCTAATTGAGCATCCTTCAGGAGAAAATTCAGATGCTCTGCCTCTCTTCAGATGCTGTTTACAAGTGCTCATTGTCAACTTTTTCTACCAGTAAGCTGCTGTTGGTTTCCTTTAAGCACATTTTCCTCTTGGTCAAACTGAACAAAATCATGTCTGGAATCATCGGCTGACTCAAAAATGATATTTTGACTGGGTACACCATTTTTTAAAAAAAATCTAATCTATTTTCCAGACATGGGTATCCACAGAACCGATACATTGATTTGCCTGCTATGTCAATGTTTCTACATTCAAATACTTACAGCCATAAGAAGAAAATGGTTTTCAGGGTATTAATAAAAAGTTTCTCACTGTGATGAAAAACTGAGAGAAAACCTCCATGATGGCCCACATACGCTTCATTTAACACAGATCATCTCAAAGTCTTACAACCAGGCTATTGTGATGTCTGGGAATCCACTTTGATTCCCAGATCCTTTTTAGATCCAGGTCAGCTCTCAGTAGCATAACTTGCAAATAGGTCTGTAAGGAAAATAAACATTGATATTAATTTTTTCTGATGATAGAACTTTCTTCAGAATATTAACTTCTGGCCTATTTTACAAAGCTGTGGTTATCCTGGGTATTATATCACAGTGATGGCAAGATAGATGATATATTGTATATTGGAATTATTATTTTGTTACAGATTTTCAGGTCTATATATATGAGAGATATAGATGTTTACATTTGTGAATATTTTAACTGTTTTCTTTCTTTTTTTAAATATTTTTATTTTCTATATTCTTTGTTTACATTCCAAATGATTTCCCCTTTCCCGGATTCCCCCTCCCCATATGGCCCATAAACCTTCTTCTCTCCATCCCTTCTCCAATCACCTCCCTCCTTTTTCTCTGTCCTTATATTCCCTTCCAATGCTAGATTAATCCTTTCCAGGATCAGGACCCTCTCCATACTTCTTCATGGGAGTCATTTGTTATGCAATTTGTGCCTTGGGTATTCAGGGCTTCTGGGCTAATTAATATCCACTTATCAGAGATTGCATTCCATGTGTATTCTTTTGTGATTGGGTTACCTCACTTAGGATGATATTTTCCAGATCAAACCATTTGCCTAAAAATTTTGTGAATTCATTGTTTCTAATTGCTGAGTAGTATTCCATTGTGTAAATATACCACATTTTCTGTATCCATTCGTCCTTTGAGGGGCATCTGGGTTCTTTCCAGCTTCTGGCTATTATAAATAAGGCTGCTATGAACATAATGGAGCATGTGTCTTTATTGCATGCCAGGGAATCCTTTGGGTATATGCCCAGGAGAGGTATAGCAGGGTCCTCTGGAAGTCTCATGTCCACTTTTCTGAGGACCCTCCAGACTGATTTCCACAGTGGTTATACCATCTTACAGCCCCACCAGCAGTGGAGGAGTGTTCCTCTTTTTCCACATCCTCCCCAACACCTTAGCCATTCTGATTGGTGTAAGGTGAAATCTCAGGGTTGTTTTGACCTGCATTTCCCTAATGACTAATGATGTTGAGTACTTCTTAAGGTGCCTCTCGGCCATCCGGATTTCTTCAGGTGAAAATTCTTTGTTTAGATCTGTACCCCATTTTTAATAGGGTTATTTGGTTCCCTGGGGTCTAACTTCTTGAGTTCTTTGTATATATTGGATATTAGCCCTCTATCAGATGTGGAGTTGGTGAATATCCTTTCCCAATTTAATGGTTGCCGTTTTGTCCTTTTTTTGTCTTACAGAAACTTTTAATTTTATGAGGTCCCATTTGTCAATTCTTGATCTTAAAGCATAAGCTATTGGTGATCTGTTCAGGAACTTTTCCGCTGTGCCCAGGCCTCAAGGGTCTTCCCCAGTTTCTTTTCTATTAGTTTCAGTGTGTCTGGTTTTACATGGAGGTCCTTGATCCACTTGGAGTGAAGTTTAGTACATGGAGATAAGAATGGTTCAATTCGCATTCTTCTGCATGCTGACCTCCAATTGATCCAGCACCATTTGTTGAAAAGGCTATCTTTTTTCCACTGGATGTTTTTGGCTCCTTTGTTGAAGATCAAGTGACCATAGATGTGTGGGTTCATTTCTGGATCTTCAATTCTATTCCATTGGTCCACTTGTCTGTCACTGTGCGAATACCATGCAGTTTTTAACACTATTGCTCTGTAGTATTGCTTGAAGTCAGGGATACTGATTTCCCCAGAATTTCTTTTGTTGTTGAGAATAGTTTTAGCTATCCTGGGTTTCTTGTTATTCCAGATGAATTTGAGAATTGCTTTTTCTAACTCTGTGAAGAACTGAGTTGGGATTTTGATGGGGATTGCATTGAATCTGTAGATCACTTTTGGCAAGATGGCCATTTTAACTATATTAATATTGCCAATCCATGAGCATGGCAGATTTTTACATTTTCTCAGGTCTTGTTAGATTTGCTTCTTCGGAGACCTGAAGTTCTTGTCATATAGCTCTTTCACTTGTTTGGTTAGAGTCACACCAAGATACTTTATATTGTTTGTGGCTATTGTGAAGGGTGTCGTTTCCCTAACTTCTTTCTCAGCCTGCTTATCCTTTGAGTATAGGAAGGCAACTGATTTGCTTGAGTTGATTTTATAATCAGCCACTTTGCTGAAGTTGTTTATCAGCTGTAGGAGTTCTCTGGTGGAGGTTTTCGGGTCACTTAAGTAGACTATCATGTCATCTGCAAATAGTGATAATTTGACTTCTTCCTTTCCAATTTGTATCCCCTTGACCTCCATATGTTGTCTAATTGCTCTAGCTAGAACTTCAAGTACTATATTGAAAAGATATGGAGAGAGAGGACAGCCTTGTCTAGTCCCTGATTTTAGTGGGATTGCTTCAAGTTTCTCTCCATTTGGTTTGATGTTGGCTACCGGTTTGCCGTATATTGCTTTAACGATATTTAGGTATGGGCTTTGAATTCCTGTTCTTTCCAATACTTTTAGCATGAAAGGATGCTGGATTTTGTCAAATGCTTTTTCTGCATCTAATGAGATGATCATATGGTTTTTTTCTTTGAGTTTGTTTATGTAGTGGATAGCATTGATGGATTTCCTTATATTGAACCATCCCTGCATCCCTGGGATGAAGCCTACTTGATCATGGTGGATGATTGTTTTGATGTGTTCTGGGATTCGGTTGGCAAGAATTTTAGTAAGTACTTTTGCATCAATATTCATAAGAGAAACTGGCCTGCAGTTCTCTTTCTTTGTTGGATCTTTGTGTGGTTTTGGTATCAGTGTAATTGTGGCTTCATAGAACGAGTTGGGTAGAGTTCCTTCTGTTTCTATTTTGTGGAATAGTTTGAAGAGTATTGGTGTTAGGTCTTCTATGAAGGTCTGATAGAATTCTGCACTGAAGCCATCTGGTCCCGTGCTTTTTTTGGTTGGGAGACTTTCTATGACTCTTTTTATTTCTTCAGGTGTTATGGGACTGTTTAGTTGATCTATTTGATCCTGATTTAGTTTTGGAGTCGGATATCTGTCTAGGAAACTGTCCATTTCCTCCAGATTCTCCAGTTGTGTTGAGTATAGGCTTTTGTAGAAGGATCTAATGATTTTTTTGAATTTCCTCAGTTTCTGTTGTTATATCTCCCTTTTCATTTCTAAGTTTGTTAATCTGGATATTGTCTCTGTGTCCTTTGGTTAGTCTGGCTAAGCGTTTATCTATCTTGTTGATTTCCTCAAAGAACCAGCTCCTGGTTTTGTTGATTCTTTGTATGGTTCTCTTTGTTTCTACTTGATTGATTTCGGCCCTGAGTTTAATAATTTCCTGCCTTCTACTCCGCCTGGGTGAAATAGCTTCTTTTTGTTCTAGGGCTTTCAGGTGTGTCATTAAGCTGTTAGTGTATGCTCTCTCCATTTCCTTTTTGGAGGCACTCAGTGCTATGAGTTTTCCTCTTAGCACTGCTTTCATTGCGTCCCATAGATTTGGGTATGTTGTGTCTTCATTTTCATTATGTTCTAAAAAATCTTTAATTTCTTTCTTTATTTCTTCCTTGACCAAGGTATCATTGAGTAGAATATTGTTCAGTTTCCACGTGTATGTGGGTTTTCTGTTGTTTTTGTTGCTATTGAAGACCACTTTTACTCCATAGTGATCTGATAGGAGGCATGGGATTAGTTTGATCTTCTTATATTTGTTGAGGTCTGTCTTGTGACCAATTATATGGTTGATTTTGGAGAAGGTACCATGAGGTGCTGAGAAAAAGGTATATTCTTTTGCTTTAGGATAGAATGTTCTATATATATCTGTTAAATCTAATTGGTCCAAAGCTTCAATTAGTTTCATTGTGTCCCTGTTTAGTTTCTGTTTTCCTGATCGGTCCATTGATGAAAGTGCAGTGTTGAAGTCACCCACAATTATTGTGTTAGGAGCAATGTGTGATTTGAGCTTTAATAAAATTTCTTTTATGAATGAGGGTGCCCTTGCATTCAGAGCGTAGATGTTCAGGATTGAGAGTTCTTCTTATTGTATTTTTCCCTTGACCAGCAAGAAGTGTCCCTCAGAGTCTCTTTTGATGACTTTGGGTTGAAAGTCAATTTTATCTGATATTAGAATGGCTACTCCAGCTTGTTTCCTGAGACCATTTGCTTGTAAAATTGTCTTCCAGCCTTTTACTCTAAGGTAGTGTTTGTCTTTGACCCTGAGGTGTGTTTCCTGTATGCAGCAAAATGTAGGGTCCTGTTTATGTATCCAGTCGGTTAGTCTATGTCTTTTTATTGGGGCATTGAGTCCATTGATGTTAAGAGATATTAAGGAATAGTGATTGTTACTTCCTATCATTTTTGATGTTATTTTTTAAATTTGATTGGTTACTTCTTTTGGATGACATTGGTGTTCTCTTAGAGTCTGCATGAGATCTGCCCAGGATCTTCTAGCCTTCATAGTCTCAGGTGAAAAGTCTGCCGTGATTCTGATAGGTCTTCCTTTATATGTTACTTGGCCTTTTTCTCTTACTGCCTTTAATATTCTTTCTTTGTTTAGTACATTTGGTGTTTTGTTTATTATGTGACGGGAAGTATTTCTGTTCTGGTCCAGTCTGTTTGGAGTTCTGTAGGCTTCTTGTATATTCATGGGCATCTCTCTCTTTAGGTTAGGGAAGTTTTCTTCCATAATTTTATTGAAGATATTTGCTGGCCCTTTAAGTTGTAAATCTTCACTCTCATCTATGCCTATAATCCTTAGGTTTGGTCTTCTCATTGTGTCCTGGATTTCCTGGATATTTTGGGTTACAAGCTTTTTGCATTTTGCATTTTCTTTAACTGTTGAGTCCATGGTTTCTATGGTATTATCAGCATCTGAGATTCTTTCTTCTATCTCTTGTATTCTGTTGTTGATATTTGCATCTATGTCCCCTGATTTCTTCCCAAGGCTTTCTATCTCCAAAGTTGTCTCCCTTTGTGTTTTCTTAGTTGTTTCTACTTCTGATTTTAGATACTGGATGGTTTTGCTTAGCTCCTTCACTTGCTTGTTTGTGCTTTCCTGTAATTCTTTAAGAGATTTTTGTGTTTCCTCTTTCATGACCTCAGCCTGTTGACCAAAGTTCTCCTGTATTTCTTTAAGTGTTTTTTCCGTTTCCTCCTTATTGGCTTTTGTATTCTCCTGAATTTCTTTCAATGATTTTTGTGTTTCCCTTGCAAGAGCTTCTAACTTTTGGTCCATTTTCTCCTGAATTTCTTTAAGTATATTCTTCATGTATTCCTGTACCAGCATCATGACCAGTGATTTTAAACCCAAATCTTGTTTTACTGGTGTGATGGAGTATCCAGGACATGCTGTTAAAGGAGAATTGGGTTCAGATGTTGCCATATTGCCTTGATTTCTGTTAGTGATGCTCCTGTGTTTGCCTTTTGCCATCTAGTTCTCACTGGTATTAGTTGGTCTTGTCAATGCTGGACTCACCAGTGCAATCTGCCTCTTCCCAGGTGGCCTCTGTTGCACAGCTTACCTCCTGCACTGCCTGGAGACAGGGTGCTGTTGCCCAGGCTTTTCAGATCCTGAAGCAGACACCTGAAGGCTCCTGCTGGGGCCTGCTGGATTCACCAGAGCACACTGACTCCTCCCTGCCAGCCTCCTGGAAGCCCCTCTTGCTTCCCACAGGACCTGGAGATGTGGGGTTGCTGCCTAGGCTGATCTGGATCTGGAAGCGGAGAGATCTGATGGCTCCTGCCAGAGGCCTCAGGACCGGAACCTAAGCTCTGTGCCTCAGGAGCAACCTGTGAGCTCCCAGTCTGCCTTTGGGTGCACACCAGTTCTCCTGCAGTTCCTGGAGACCGAGTGCTGTGGACCAGGCTGCCCAGATCCCAAAGCAGTCACCTGAAGGCTCCTGCTGGGGGCCGCTGGATTCACCAGAGCACACTGACCTCTCCCATCCCTTAACTGTTTTCAATATTAAGTTAAATGTGGCTAATGGCAGGTAGTCCTTCCCTTTCTGCTTCCTAACAGGGATTTTGTAGAATTGGTACTATTTATTGTTATTTAAAAAATTCCAAGTAACACTATCAGACCTTAAGACTTATTGGTATTTCAGTCTAAGAATAAATGTCTGCAACATCTATAGTCTTATTTATATAATATATTTTATTTTGAGTGACTGTTGAATATTTTTGGTCTTTGAGATATAGATAAAAGTTTTGTCTCTATTTTCCTGTCAGTGTACAGAAACATTTTTAGACACTATTCTATATATTTTTAGTCTTCTTTCAAGTTTAAAAGCACCTACAGTTTTATTCTCTCCTTTATTTCACATATTGGTAAAAGTTACCATCTTTCTCTCATTTGTTCTAGAACTTGATATTTACTTTTCCTTCTTTTGTTGATCTTTTTTGAATTTCTTCTTCTCTTTTAAAGCTCATCTTGCTCTTACATGGCTAAATACTGGGAATGTTGGAGGAAAAAAATAATCAATTCATCTCCAGTTTGGTTACACTAAAGTTCTGCTATTTTTGTTTTTCAACCTTCCTTATTTTTCAACAGATTAAATATGCCCAGTTCACCTCTTCTTCTCAGAGATTTTGGTGATATTTAGTAATGTATGGTTCACTGTGATCAAATACTCTAACACCATGTATGGTGCTTCCTTTCATGACAAAGGCTTTTTAATCGTGGAGCAAAGCAAGTGGATTTACAGACTACCTGTATGCACAATGGAGGAGTATTCCTTAAAGGAATAGGTTCAGAGCAATGTGATTTTGAATGGTATGCTCCGCAAGCAGAGCTACAGGCAGTCCTTTCCTGACAACGGCAATCACATGTCCACAGATACCACATCTACTCTTTCTATATTTGCATCTAGGTAGAAGGCTTGAGCACTGTCCCTGGAACATGGCCTGTGTGTTTTTAGTCACCCAGGAAATCCTCAAGGGACCAAATGGAACCTGGAGGAGAATTCTTTCCCAACTGATGCTCTGGGTAGAGATGTTTACAGGAGTGGCTGCAGCTGTGTCTCAATGTTCATCCAAACTAAGCAAAGATTTCGTGTGGAAACTAGAGTATAAGTCCTGTTCATGTCGCTCACCAGCAAGAGAAACCAAGGGAGTATACTCTTTTGTTAGCTGCAAAGACTATGAGGCTTCCTTCTGAATGGGGTCAGTCACTGGGAGGACACAGGAAAAGCAATGTTGGGTGGCTGCTTCAGGGTTGGAGTCAGGCTATCTGCATGTTTGAAACAGTTTGTTCCTGAAAACTAGAAGCAGACATTGAATTTCTCTGAAACAGAGCAGATACAATCAGTTCAGCATGTGTTTAAAACTATACTAGGTGCACATTTGAGAATATCTACTTATGTCTTTCGGCCCCCACCTCCCTTTAACTTATGACTCCTCAAGGCTATAGAACATTGAAATTGGGCTTTCAATTGATGTGGTTAAAGAGAAAGAAAACCCGAGCCTTAATTATATTAAAATCTAGTCAGAACTTTGTTTTAACTAGTCCCTTCTTCAACTTTTGTAAGCCAGATGTTTCTCTAATAACTCTCATGAAACTGTGCATCATATACAGGTCTTATATTTTGTGACAAAATGTCTTTTGCTTTTATTCTTTTTGGCTAGAGATAATAACCTATGAGCAACGTCAAGGCAAAAGAATGAGAAGTTACTTCTGTTTTGATGCTTTTCCCCTAAATGAGCTAAGCAAACAAGGATATGACAGAGAGCACATCTCACCAGGGCCAACTTGGTAGCAGGCCACCTCAGTGCTATTGAGTTTTGCATTTCCAGCTGGTGTCCCTGTGTCATTTGAAATGAAGGTCCTGTGCATAGTCTTTACAAACTCCCTACTGCTTGCTGAGGTGGATAAAAAGATGCAAACTCATAGAAATATGCCAAAGAATATAATAGTCTCTACAGAAGATCTGGCTGAATCAACCAACAAAAGGTTCCAGCTGTGGAAGCCGCGTGGAACAAAGGGAACTCTTGGCTGAATATGCAGCGCATGCTTCGGACGTTCCAGTTCAGGGAAGGAGTAAATAAAGCTATTCCAAAGCCCTTGACCAGATGTGTCTGACATAGACTAAAATGTGTTTGTACAAAGCCTTCCCTATCAACATGGGTTGCTCTTCGAGCAGTGGACAGCTGTTCCAAAGGCCAGTTGGGGAATGTCTGCATCGATGATCACTGCACAGACCTGGTCTGGTGGCTACTTTGAAGCCTGTTTTTCCTGGCCACCGAAGTTCGTATTAATCTGAATGGTCCTAGTTGTATGTGGATCAATGATTTATTTAATTCAGAATCTAAATGCTTTTGTGTCATCGAGTCAGATGCTCTCCAATAGCCAAAGACTTAAAATTTCTGTTTCGTTTCCAGGAGCAACTGTGCACATTCCCCGGAGCTGACTTGACACT
Source organism: Apodemus sylvaticus (assembly GCF_947179515.1). Classification (NCBI taxonomy): domain Eukaryota; kingdom Metazoa; phylum Chordata; class Mammalia; order Rodentia; family Muridae; genus Apodemus; species Apodemus sylvaticus. Next base: position 116,831,359 of record NC_067476.1, read on the forward strand.
GTTAAGCCTGGACACACTTTCCATCTGTCTTTGACTTAGATTGTTCCCAAGGTTGGCTATTGATCATCATTCTCACATGAATCCTTCATTACTCTAATTGGAACCGTTCATAAACACATTCCTTGGACAGATGACAAAAGGATCCATGATAGGCAACATTTTATTCAAAACAGCTGCCCAATATGTAAATCAAAAGCTGGTAAAGATTGCATTGAGCTGAGAACAATTATATAAGGTTTGAGCCTGCTCTGAAATAAAGGGACTGCATTGGGGCTTACGGGATTTGTAAAGAGAGTCTGTCTTTTCAAGAATTCCAGTTCAGATTGAGCTTAGGATCCTGACAAGACAAGCAATATCACATGAAAATAAGAAAAAACAAGCTTAGTTGTTGGTGGACAGAGAATGCCTCAGAAAGTAGTATCCTACAGCCAACATACTGCCTATACAAAAACTCAGGGTCTGAGATTAATTAACTAAATTAAGGGCTACTTAGCATTCATTTTAAATATCAGGCTCTAGTTCAGTTAAGTTTATAGAACTGTAGGTATATTGTATTGGGTTTCTTCTTAATTTAGTCCTGCTTATATTCACAAATGTTCTTTCCTTCCTCACTTGTCATGTAAAGATGGGATAAAATGAAACTTAAAACTGAGTAGCTGTCATAGGACTGTGGAGATAACTATTGTTTATTGATTCTTTTTATGTGTCAATAATTATTCTATTCACTATAATGGTTATTCAATGATTTAATCTTTGTAATAACGCCATAAGGTGAGAACTATGATTATCCTCATTTCAAAAGAAACCATGACAGTAAGGGCAAATACATTTACCCAATGCTGTGGAAATCGTGCTCAGACCCAGATTGTCCAATGAAAGCACTACAGCTTCTTCATGGACGATGCAACAAATGCCAAATCTTAATCTTGGGAACATATGGTGGTTTTCAATTTTCAGCTTCACAAGGATAAGATCCATAGATGATTGATTGGTGGAAGACAAAGAGGCAATACTAATGTGCTCTTTAATTATTGAAAGACTATATTGCTTCTACTAGTCCTTTCTCATGTAATATCCCAGTTTTAGTATCCACATTTAAAATTGTTTTATTAGCTCCATTCATAGCTGCAGGAAGAAGGAGCTGGATGTTGATCTCATGTTAAACTGTATTACAGGAATGTAGAGGATTAGATAAACATTTTGGGGAAAAAAGGGTCATTGTTGGACTGATTCTGAATGTAAGTTGTACATGTATCAAAGAAAGTGCATTCTGAATATAAGTTGTGCATGAGATAAAAGAAAGTCTGTGATTCCGAGACTCAAAATACATTGAATTTTATGTGTTTGTGATATAGAAGAGATCTTTGTTTAGAATTCACTTAAACACCAGAACTGGAGTTAGTTATAATTTATATTTTGTGTGTGTCTAGGTTTGTAGAAGTGTTTTTGTCTCTGGCCTGTCTCCCACAGCAGGGAGGTAATGGGCAATGGAGGCATTAACCAGCGCTGAAGTAAACGGGAGGTGGGGAAGCATTCTGTATTGTGTGTGTGTGTGTGTTTGTGTGTGTGTGTGTGGGTGTGTTATTTTGATTTGATCTAATACTGTAAGGAAACTGTCTTACTTACTGTTGTATTGCTGTGAGGTGATGCTATGGCCAAGGCATCTTTTAAAAGGAAACATTTATTTAGGAGTTTGCTTGCAAGTTCAGAAGGGTAGCCCATTACAAAATGTTGGGTAGCAGAGCCGCAGGTAGACAATGTGCTGAAACACAGTATCTGAGAGTTCTCCCTGATCCACAGGGAGCAGAGAGAGAGAGAGAGAGAGAGAGAGAGAGAGAGAGAGAGAGGGTGGGGGGGGGAGACTGGGCCTTGTTGGACATTTTAGACCTCAAAACCTACCCCTCCTCCTTGTTCAAGAAGGCCTCAGTCCTGAATCCTTCCTAAATCATCCACCAAGCAGGAAACAAACATGCAAATATATTAGCCTGTGGGAGTCATTCTCATTCAAGCCACCAAAGACATTGATATAGTAGTTATTATGAAACTTACTTATGAGTATACAGAAGTGTGGGGTATTTTGTATCTATGAATAGAGCATCTTGAGGATTCAAAAGGAAAAAAAACTGAACTAAATGGCAGATGTATTCTATTACTGTTCTGTCTTGTATACACCATTGAGTCTCTGTTGTGTTTTCAGTTCCCAAAGACCTGATTCATAAATACTCAAGACACACCCTAGGTGCTAAAAATAAATTCTCCCAACTGAGCTATCTCATAATGATCACATTTCATTTTTTATTGGTTATTTTATTTATTTACATTTTAAATGTTAATCCCCTTTCCAGTTTCCCCTCTGAAAATTCCCTATCCCATCCTCCCTAATCACATTTCTATTTGTTTTGAAGACACAGTCCTGAAGATGCAGCTTTAGACTTGGATTCCATCTATATATTATCAGTGCCTCCTGCAGCTAAACACTAGACCTGGGAGAAAGGTCAGAGTTCCTATCTTTAAAGGGCTAGGATATGAAAATGAAGAGAAATATGGTGAGTGAAACAGTATAAATAGCTCACATTGTCAGATTTTACAAAATAATAAAGGAAACAGGAAACTCACCTATTTGGGGAAAACAGGAAAGGGTGGCACATAAGTCAAAGATTAAGGAATTTGCCAAGCTTATGAGGCAAGAGACAATCTTCCAAACTGTATCACAATGAGTGTAAAATATCTTTTAAGGATGGATTATCCTGTCTAAAAAAAAAACCCACAACTAAAACGTACATTTGGTACAAGGATTCTCACAATACTAATGAGGTGGAAGTGTGTTAAATAGGAACTACAATCAACATTCAATCTGCAATTTAAGGAGAGGCACCGAAACTATACTGCTACAGTATCTACGTAAAACTATGCCTAAGGCTAAAAAGGCATCAGATCTCCAACAGCTGAATTAGTCAGTAATTTTTTAATAATGTCACATTACATAATGTCCACAGCCATAGTGGTTCACAAGAATTAATGCTAATTTTCTGTTTCAACCATTTTCAGGTCATTGGAGAGACTGGCAAGTACAAGCTGAGTTTGACTGCATTTGTTTGGCTGTGTTTGGAAGGTGTGGCTACTAACATACACAGGTCTGTGGAAAGAGTATCCATGGAGAATAAGTACCAACCAAGTGCATATCAAACTTTGGCTGGCGTCATCACATACTTACTCAGCAGCAAGTCAAAAGTCAAGTATGAATGCATGAAAAAGGAGGATTTATCTGCCAAAAATGATTCAGCTACCAAAGTAGTCGTTAATAACCTTTTAAAATGTGAAAATACCAGTAGAAACCAGGTAGTCTATATCTTCCAATCTCTAAATTCAATGACTTCATAAAAATTACACAACTCACTTATGTGAAGGTTGCATAAGGAAAAAGGGAAGGGTCAAATAATCTGTATGGGATTAACTAAAACCATTCAGGGCTGAACAAGAATCAGAACGCGTAGCTGGCTGATGGCTGTCAGTAGTAACCATTGAGCCTGTCTGGTTTAGATTGTACTTTTTTTAAAAATATTTTTATTTTCTATATTCTTTGTTTACATTCCAAATGATTCCCCTTTTCCGGGATCCCCCCCTCCCCGTATGTCCCATAAATCTTCTTCTCTCCATCCATTCTCCAATCACCTCCCTCCATTTTTTTCTCTGTCCTTATATTCCCCTCCAATGCTAGATCAACCCTTTCCAGGATCAGGACCTTCTCCATACTTCTTCATGGGAGTCATTTGTTATGCGATTTGTGCCTTGGGTATTCAGGGCTTCTGGGCTAATTAATATCCACTTATCAGAGATTGCATTCCATGTGTATTCTTTTGTGACAGGGTTACCTCACTTAGGATGATATTTTCCAGATCAAACCATTTGCCTAAAAATTTTGTGAATTCATTGTTTCTAATTGCTGAGTAGTATTCCATTGTGTAAGATGGTACAACCACTTTGGAAATCAGTCTGGAGTTTCCTCAGAAAACTGGACATGACACTTCCAGAGGACCCTGCTATACTTCTCCTGGGCATATACACAAAGGATTCCCTGGCATGCAATAAAGACACATGCTCCATTATGTTCATAGCAGCCTTATTTATAATGGCCAGAAGCTGGAAATAATCCAGATGCCCCTCAAAGGAGGAATGGATACAGAAAATGTGGTATGTTTACACAATAGATTGTACTTTTAAGGCCTGCTTTAGAAAATTCCAAGAAAGGAAAGAAATGGGCCCAGTTTTCATGGAGTTGTGACAATCTAAAGGAATGTTTTGATAATTATATTTTTGGTTGAGACCTTTCACACTCATCAGCTTTCTGCAATAACTTGATCTCTCACAGAGTACCAAACAGTATCTGCTTTATGCCTGATTCTGAGCTGGCTATTGAAATCATGTCTATGTAAGAGGTATTCAAATTCATATATTTAATTACATGATACCATAAAATTCTACAGTTCTAAAAAGGAAAAAGAAATTTACAAAACAGTATCTTAAAACCCTGGACATAGTCCATGAGTATGTGTTTAGACATATTTTCAAGGGAAAACATCCCTCAAGAAGAGGCATACTTTGCTTAAAACACACAGTTCTTACTGTGGACAAAGAACAATTACTTTAAAGAAGATATTTCACTGGTTTGCAATTGCTTAGATTTCCTGCTTCAAATGAAGAAGAGTCATCAAAAAGCAATCACTGATCATGAGGCCCAACATTGCTTTTTTTCAGATGGTTCAAATGATTAAACATAGCTTTTTGTAGATGCTAAGCAAATTCTCCATTGCTGAAATCTGGCCCAAGTTTGGTTTTTGTTTTGTTTTGTTTTGTTGGCTTTATCTATCTATCTATCTATCTATCTATCTATCTATTTATTTATTGGTTTTTTTTGAGACAGGGTTTCTCTGTATAGCCCTGGCTGTCCTGGAACTCACTCTGTAGACCAGGCTGACCTCGAACTCAGAAATCCACCTGCCTCTGCCTCCCAAGTGCTGGGATTAAAGGCGTGCACCACCACCACCACCCGGCCCCAAGTTTGTTTTTAGTGATGTATCTTGTGTATCATCTTGGATCTGCTAACTGGATATACTCAGAATGGAAGTTGGCTACCACTCTTGGGGACTATGGTATATGTATGAATAGAGTATGAGCGATTTCTTTCCAAGAGAAAACATATTCTAAAGATGTTTCCTATAAGAGTTTGCTTATTTGGGCAGACACATACAGACTCAATGAATTACTAAACTGAATTAGGATTGAACAAATCAGGCTAATGATAGCTGTATTCCTTTGGAAAGAGTAAGCTTTGGGAACCAGTGAGAGAAGCCTAAAAGTCCCAGATGTCTCTGGGTATGCAGAAAGAGTTGAAACACATTTTTAATCCATTGAGTACTAGCGAAGATATAGAAAAGTATACATTTCCTGATGTCAGTATTTAATGTCACTCTTTCACGTGTACTGTACAGTTTTCATTTTTTTGTGTGTGTACCTGTTGTGTATTCATGAACCACTTAAGGCCTGGTGCCCATGTATGCCAAAAAGACTATAGAATCCCCTGGAACTTGACTTCTAAATTACCAGGTGGTTGTTGGGAATGAATCTCGGGTCCTCTGGAAGGGCAGCTAGTATTCTTAACCATGGAGCTGTGTCCCAGGCCTGTTGTCACATAGAGAGGAATGAAGAAGTGTGGGTATGACATGACTGAGGGGTGGGGGGTGCTCTGGGTTTCTTTCTCCTCATCTGCTTCTCTTCCACCTGCATCCTCTGTAACATGATGAAATTATTATTACATCACATAGGATAACCTCTAAAGTTACCAATTTCTAAGAGATGACATCACTAATTCAGACCTCAGTCTTTGCAATAAAAAATCTCCCTAATGGCTCAGGGATCATGTTAAATTATCTGTGACTATTCAGGTTCAACTGGCTTACATTCCAAAAATATACTTCTAAAGACATTTCTCTCATTCTCCCCATTGTTGAACAGATCTCAACTATTTCATGCTCCAGTAGACCCACATTCCTATTTTAAGTACATATCTGTGTAGCAGATTAAGAGAAAAAGCATAGAAGCTAAGTTCAAACTTGCCAAAGGAGATTATTTTTAATTTGATCAAGTGTTCCCTATGTTTTCTCATCAATGCATAAATGAGAACTAGATCCTAGCCAAATTGCATTTCTATGCTCTGCAGTGTGTTTTGTATACAAATCACAAACCCAGTTCTACTGTTCCTTTGATCCATCAACAACTTCTTTCTCTACATCACCAGGTGAGCTAGGATCCAGCTGTATAGGGGCCCAGCTGTTCATCTGGGAGTCATTTGAGCATCAGTGTTAAGATGTGGAGCTGCTGCACCTCACCTGCTAGACTCCTTTCTATCTTTGTAATTGTATTTCCTGATGAGAGTGAAGCTATAGTATGGACAGATGTTCTTAAAATTAAAGAGGAGGAAAACAAAGGGTAAAGATCAGAGAATATGTGCAAACTGACGAGTAGGAGTTGTTGAAAATGAAGCTGTATGTTTGGGATTTTATATACATTCTTGAGTAATTAAATTAATGTGAACTTTTGATTCTAGAAAGTTTTCCTTTTCTTTCTGCACCAGCAAGGATGGAGTGGGCATAAAGCAATGTGCCCAGTATAATTAGTAGGTTTTCTCATCACAGCCTGTTCCATGTCAAGGCATCTCAGGAAGGGGTGACCATTGAGCTCTCTCAAAAAGTCATGGAAAAGAGACCTCTCCCACTGTACAGGGTTCTTTCTTTAAATATTCTGACTCTGGCCCAGATAAGGTAAGCTTTCTTTCAATCAGATTATGGTAGCTAAGCTGTCAATAAAGTAAAATATAGTAATATAAAATAAAGTAAATGGTGAAATAGAACAAAAGTGCCCTTTGTAATTGTCCTTTCTCAAGGTCCAAGTCACAAATATTAATCTTCTTCACCTATGCACGTTGGTACCATCCATCAGTTTTATCATGAATTCGGCATAACACTGAGGATACATCTTGTCTTTCACCATACATGATGGCTTCCAGATGTTCTGATTAAATAATGGGGCTCTCCAGTAGACATAATGGACCATAGCAGCAAAGTCACTCAGCAAAATGAGCAAACCAGGCTCTGCAAATGATCTTAATTATTTCAACTCCAAGAGAACAGAAGAGCAGTGAGTAATACAACAAACAGCCCTTTGAAAGAGCAAACAAAAGCCCTAGCAATTTACATTTAAGTTAAACTCACTCCGTGCAAAGTATAACATGTTTGGAATAATTCAGGAAGAAATCTAGCACTATGCTATTTTCATAATTGGTATTCTATGTCAAGTCTTGAACAGTAAGTAGCATATAAATTATAATGTTAATAGTGGTCTGCTTTTCAAGTTTAAATGATTTTATAGTAAAAAAAAAATCATTGCTGAAAATGGGAATTTGCTTTTACATTATTCAAGATGTGTGTTGTGTTTCCAGCACTTGAAAAGTAGTTATAAATGTCATGACTTAGGCAAGTCAAATTTACATATCATACCTACATATCTACCTATCTACAAACAAGGGGGAAGGGAGAGACTGACAGAGACACATACATACAAACACACACACACACACACACACACACACACACACAGAGAGAGAGAGAGAGAGAGAGAGAGAGAGAGAGAGCATTGTGTCTTCACATTGTGTCTTCATCTCTGCTTTCCATGATTAAGAGAACATAAAGAGTGTGTTCTGCTCAGTACAATATTACAAAAAAAATGTAGTGTTTAGAAATGGGTAAAAATCTGAGTTTATACTAGAAATTTTCTTTGTGCTTGTCTTCTAAGCAGTTCGCTAATCTGTCTAAATCATTGACACTCATCCACAAAGCACAGGTGGCAGTCTCTTTTCCTACACCAAAGAGAGTGTGATAAAAATAAATTATGCTGCCATCAAAAACATGCCAAAATAATATTTTCCCATCTGCTTAGCTCACCCCTGTGATAAGTGAACAAACAGGTTTTCTAGGCTCACACTTGATGAACAGACGCCACAAGCAATTAATTAACATTAACATGACAGGAGTCAATTGGATTTCTCTCTCCCAGACACTAATCAAAGCCAAAAGTAGAATAGAGACCCTGGCTAACACTCAAACTTGTAGGGCTTTAGATGTGGCTTCCCTCAAGCTCCTTTCTTTCCAAATATTTGCAATGAAGTTGGCTTGCTGAATAGTACCAAGAAGGGAACTGCTAGTCTCGGGGTCCACATGGACAAACTGTGATCAGTAAATTCATCAGAGCCAACCTGCCACACAGTCTCATGACTCACATGAAACAAACAGAAATATAAGTTCAAGTCTACTTTTACATTGAATCAACTAGTTAAACAGAGGCAATTGCTGACCAGGATGTGGAGAATAATAGAGCATCAGTGCAGCCACTGTGGGAATCATAAGGAGGATTCTTAGATACTAAAAATAAAACAAAGAGAAATACCCTTCAGCCCAGCTATATCACCGCTGAGCTTATAACGAAAGATTCTCTATCACATCACAGAGCTACTTGCTTATTAGTATTCATTGCAAGCAGAAGGATTTAACCTAGAGATGTTCACTAACAGATTAATGATGAAAATGGTACATACATATAATAATGGTTTATTCAAATAAAGAATAATGTAATTATAACCATTTTTAGGAGAACAGATGAAGCTGGACATTGTTCTTATTAAGTGAGGAATTCAGGCACCAAAAGGCATATAGCACATCCCTCACAGGAGGATCATGACTTGATATATGCAGGTGTGAGTGTGGACATCTATCATAAAAATGGAAAGGGGGCTATGGCTTGGTAAAAGGAAGTTCTGAGGAAGAGGGGAGGGTAATAGAACACATGTTATATGAAAGTGTAAAGGGTCCTGGAGACAGAAGGCACAAGGGTATGATGGGAATGAGGAGGATGGAAAATGAGCCAAAGACACATTATTTGTGAATATAAAATAGTATCATGATGTCTTATTCTAGTTAAAAAAAATGGAGGTAAAAGTTAGAGTTGGAAACACAGTTGTTGAGTGTAATTTTAAGTATTACATACAAATAAAAATTGTACGTGCTAAAAGTATTGCAACTGATAACTATTCATGTATTGTTTTATGAAGGGTATTAGAAATCATTTTAAAAATAGTGAAAAAATCATTAAAAAGTCCTTATTTTAAATATCCTTATAAGTGTTTAGAAATCTGTTAAACCTTTATATAAAGAGCTAGCTTATGGTTTTTATAAAGCATTTATCTGATTGTATAACCTAGAAAATAGGACATAGATCAGTGGTGCACTCTGGAAAAGCTTAGGCCAGGAGAAAAAGTCTGGGCATCCTTTACATCATGAGGGAGAAATGACTATTATCTTGTACAAAACTTGGAGAAATGAGTTAATTTAAGAAAGTGTTTGAGAATTTCATAAATGAATGGAAATAATGTATTTTGATCAAATCCACCCCATCCTTTCACTTCTAACATTCTCCCTATCTATTCACCAATTCTTTCTCCCTAGTTTATGTGATCTTTTTCTAAACCCACAGAGTCCAGTTGATATTGTGTTATGTGCATAGGTGTAGGACGATCCGGTGATATATAGGCAGCCTCTCAAAGGTCACATTCAAAGACAATTGACTACCCAGTACCAGCAGTCCATCATTTTTCAACAGCTCATCTAAAGGAGAGACAGCATACGCATCTTGCCTAGATGCTGAATGTCTTTCTGGCTTCGTCTTGTATAATCTTGTTCATGAAGTTACAGACATTGTCATGTTCAGAGAACACTGATTTTTTTTTTCAGCTGTCTTCCACCAGCTCTGGCTATTAGAGACTCTTTCAACTGCCTATTATGATATAATTTCTGAGCCTTGGGAAGAAGGAGTTAGATATCAATGCCCTATTTAGGGCAAAATACTCCACAGTCTCTTATTCTTTGTGCATTAGTCAGTTGTGAGTCTTTGCATTAATTGCAATTTACTCAAAAAATAAGTTTCTCTGAGGAAGATTGAAAGCTATACTAATAGATGTTTATAAACATAAGTTTATTAGGTTCACCATTTAACAGAAAAAATAGTGATAAGTTCTTCCCCCAGAGTTCTGATTTCTCTAGATATTAATTCTTTGCTCAGATAACGGTACCAGTATGAATTTTGTCTTGAGGAACAGGCCTTCAGTCAAATCATAAAATGATAGATTACAACTAAAACATCTGTACCAATATGGCACCAATGAACCAATCTGAGCAGGTTGGTCCTCATTCTAGGTCACAGGACTCATATCTGAGTAAGACTGTTGATTATACTTCTCCCTTATTGCTGACATAGAACTACAAAATCCAGCTGGTAAGATGAAGTTTCCAGATCAATGCTGGCTTGAAATCCCCATCTCCAATGATTCAAGCACATGGTGCCCTTAGCGATACAGGCTTAGTATCAAGTTTGGGGGTATAGGTTAACATCTAGTGTTGTGTATGTATACATACATATATATATATATATATATATATATATATATGTATATATATATGTGTGTGTATGTATACATGTATGTATGTGTGTATGTATACATGTATGTATGTGTGTATGTATGTGTGTGTGTGTGTATGTATGTATGTATGTATGTATGTATTCATTTATGTTTTAGAGAACCGAAGTAATAGTGAGGTTTTGTAAATTATAAAGGTAAAAGGGATAAAACAAGAGATTGGAGACACTTAGTGAGAACAGCAATTTTGATTGTAAGTTTGTTGTTTTGCTCTCAGTTCCAACAGGCAGACCTAGGTGAAGAGGGGAGAGAAGGCTAACACACTGCAACAAAGGAACAAGGCTGAGCTACTGTGTAACTGTGTACAAATAGTCACATAACTAAGGTGTGACGGGTCCAACTGAGTTCACGTTCAGGTTTTTCTTCAAGCTGAGTGTTGAGGGTGCCTAGAAGGATAGTTGTGACTGGGGACACCCCGGGGATGACGGGCATTGACAGAGTCCCAGGCATTTTCTCTTTCTTCTATCCCTTCAGTTTCTTTTCCCAGCCCCATTACTACTTCTACCCACATACACATTTCTCCTTTCCATGTTTCCTAAACATTTTCTGAACAACTAGAAAGATGGATGAAGGTAATTGAGACAACCCCACCTGTTTTATTGTGGTAATTCTTCTCATTGAATTGAGGATAGGAAGTATAGCCATATTAAAAGGCAATTCAATCCAGAAAACTAACCAGACAGACTTATGCATACTTTTATTAATATATTTTAAAAGGATCTATCTGTTTGTATGTCTGCATATCTATCCATCTATCTATCTATCTATCTATCTATCTATCTATCTATCTATCTATCTATCTATCTATCTATCTTCTCTATCTGAGTCCCTCTCTGTCTCTTTATCTCTCTGCCTATCATCTATGTATCCATACCATCTATTTTTACAAAATCACATTAGAGTATAGAGTAATTCTCCAAAACATGGCTATAATAAAACATATAGTACTGCAATATTTGTCTGGACTCTTGTCATTCTCAAGAAATAGAACCCTACCTTACCCCTTTGAACTTGTGATTTGCTGCTCACAAAAGATGTGCTTTCCAATGCTAAGCCACAACAGTGTTGCAGCTAGGACTCGAGATGGCAATAGAGAAGAGGCCATTTGTTGCTTGGCTACTTCGACAGCCTCTGAAATCCCAACCAACTGTCATGACCACCAGTAGGTGTAGATAGCTTTCCTGAAATCCCAGCCAGCTGGTATCTTAGATGATTGTAGTTTCTGGTAACACTAACTATACAGTCTCAGGATCTAAGGGATGACATCTAATACAAGTTCATTGGAACAACATACACACAGTTTAGAGTATGGGACTAGTGATTGCCTATCAAACAAGAGAAAATCTGGGACCTGTATACTTTTAAAAGGCAACTTCTTCGACAACATCAAAGGTACTTAGGAATGATGGCTATAAGTTCTATTCTGAGTCAGGGCTTTTTCATGGGGAAAATATATTTCTTATCTCTGCATCCAGCTTGACTGTAATCTTTTAATCTCAATTCCAAGCTTTATTGTATCTGAAATGGTCATATTGATTACTAGAAACAAAACAGACAAGAGAAATAGTTGGTGGAAGTGTGAGAGTAAGTGACAAATAGGAATGGAATTTTAAAATGTCTACTTCAGTTTTAAGGAACTATCAGTTTTAAGGAATGGGTACAGAAAATGTGGTATATTTACACAATGGAATACTACTCAGCAATTAAAAACAATGAATTCATGAAATTTGTAGGCAAATGGTTGGAACTGGAAAATATCATCCTAAGTGAGGTAACCCAATCACAAAAGAATATACATGGAATGCAATCACTGATAAGTGGATATTAACTAGCCCAGAAGCTATGAATACCCAAGACACAAGTAGCAAATCAAATGACTCCCATGAAGAAGTAAGGAGAGGGCTCTGATCCTGGAAAGGCCTGATCCAGAATTGTAGGGGGAGTACCAGACAGAGAAAAAAGGAGGGAGGTGATTGGAGAGTGGGTGTAGAGAAGGCTTATGGGACATATGGGGTGGGGGGAACTGGGAAAGGGGAAAGTGTTTAGAATGTAAACAAAGAATTTAGAAAATAAAAAAAAAAAGTAAAATTTAACAATGGGAAAAAAAAGAGATCTGAAATATTTCTTGAGCATTTTGTTTGTTTAAGAAAGTCTTACAGTGTAGCCCAGGTTAGCCTGGAATGCTCAGTTCTTCTCTCTCTACCTTCCTGGTGAATTAAAGGAGTGTGTCTCTGCACTTGAATTAGACAGTTTTCTGACCTGGTCTTTGAGATTCTTGCCAGGATAGTTCTGGGTTTTTCAGTCCTAGATTATAAGATGGATAAAAGTCGGAAGGCTAAGATGAAAATCTGTATTTTGTGAAAGCTAGAAATAAAAACTTGTATGAAAATGAAAAAAAGGAATTTTGGCCATGTTCTCTTAACTAGAATATTTTAATAGTACATATGATATATTATTATATATAATATAATATAATAGATTTTAGTAAACATGACTTTGTAAATAAACAATTTATTTTTCAATATTTAAAATGTTTACATATTTTCTTGGCAAAGTCAATTTATGTACACTTTGCACAATTCTTTTTTTCGTGTTTTATTTATTTATTTTTATTCGATATATTTTTATTTACATTTCTTTTTTTCATTTTTTTATTCGATATATTTTTTATTTACATTTCAAATGATTTCCCCTTTCCTAGCCCCCACCCAATCCCTGAAAGTCCCATAAGCCCCCTTCTCTCCCCCTGTCCTCCCACCCACCCCTTCCCATTTCCCCGTTCTGGTTTTGCTGAATACTGCTTCACTGAGTCTTTCCAGAACAAGGGGCCACTCTTCCTTTCTTCTTGTACCTCATTTGTTGTGTAGATTATGTTTTGGGTATTCCAGGTTTCTAGGTTAGTATCCACTTATTAGTGAGTGCATACCATGATTCACCTTTTGTGTCTGGGTTACCTCACTTAGTATGATGTTCTCTAGCTCCATCCATTTGCCTAAGAATTTCATGAATTCATTGTTTCTAATGGCTGAATAGTACTCTATTGTGTAGATATACCACATTTTTTGCATCCACTCTTCTGTTGAGGGATACCTGGGTTCTTTCCAGCATCTGGCAATTATAAATAGGGCTGCTATGAACATAGTAGAGCATGTATCCTTATTACATGGTAGGGAATCCTCATAGCAGGATCTTCTGGAAGTGAGGTGCCCAGTTTTCAGAGGAACCACCAGACTGATTTCCAGAGTGGTTGTACCAATTTGCAACCCCACCAGCAGTGGAGGAGTGTTCCTCTTTCTCCACACCCTCTCCAACACTTGCTGTCTCCTGAATTTTTAATCTTAGCCATTCTGACTGGTGTAAGGTGAAATCTCAGGGTTGTTTTGATTTGCATTTCCCTAATGACTAATGAAGTTGAGCATTTTTTAAAGATGCTTCTCTGCCATCCGAAGTTCTTCAGGTGAGAATTCTTTGTTTAACTCTGTACCCCATTTTTAATAGGGTTGTTTGGTATTCTGGAGTCTAACTTCTTGAGTTCTTTATATATATTGGATATTAGCCCTCTATCTGATGCAGGATTGGTGAAGATCTTTTCCCAATTTGTTGGTTTCCAATTTGTCCTCTTGATGGTGTCCTTTGCCTTACAGAAACTCTGTAATTTTATGAGGTCCCATTTGTCAATTCTTGATCTTAGAGCATACACTATTGGTGTTCTGTTCAGAAACTTTCTCCCTGTACCGATGTCCTCAAGGGTCTTCCCCAGTTTCTTTTCTATTAGCTTCAGAGTGTCTGGCTTTATGTGGAGGTCCTTGATCCATTTGGATTTGAGCTTAGTACAAGGAGACAAGGATGGATCAATTCGCATTCTTCTGCATGCTGACCTCCAGTTGAACCAGCACCATTTGTTGAAAAGGCTATCTTTTTTCCATTGGTTGTCTTCAGCCTCTTTGTCGAGGATCAAGTGGCCATAGGTGTGTGGGTTCATTTCTGGATCTTCAATCCTGTTCCATTGATCCTCCTGCCTGTCACTGTACTAATACCATGCAGTTTTTAGCACTATTGCTCTGTAGTATTGCTTGAGGTCAGGGATACTGATTCCCCCAGACTTTCTTTTGTTGCTGAGAATAGTTTTAGCTATCCTGGGTTTTTTCTTATTCCAGATGAATTTGATAATTGCTCTTTCTAACTCTGTGAAGAATTGAGTTGGGATTTTGATGGGTATTGCATTTAATCTGTAGATTACTTTTGGCAAAATGGCCATTTTAACTATATTGATTCTACCGATCCATGAGCATGGGAGGTTTTCCCATTTTTTGAGGTCTTCTTCCCTTTCCTTCTTCAGAGTCTTGAAATTCTTGTCATACAGATCTTTCACATATTTGGTAAGAGTCACCCCAAGATACTTTATACTGTTTGTGGCTATTGTGAAGGGGGTCATTTCCCTAATTTCTTTCTCAGCCTGCTTATCCTTTGAGTATAGGAAGGCCACTGATTTGCTTGAGTTGATTTTATAACCTGCCACTTTGCTGAAGTTATTTATCAGCTGTAGGAGTTCTCTAGTGGAGTTTTTTGGGTCACTTAGGTAGACTATCATGTCATCTGCAAATAATGATAGTTTGACTTCTTCCTTTCCAATTTGTATCCCTTTGACCTCCTTATGTTGTCTAATTGCCCGAGCTAGTACCTCAAGTACAATATTGAAAAGATAAGGAGAAAGGGGGCAGCCCTGTCTAGTCCCTGATTTGAGTGGGATTGCTTCAAGTTTTTCTCCATTTAGTTTGATGCTGGCTACCAGTTTGCTGTATATTGCTTTTTACTATGTTTAGGTATGGGCCTTGAATTCCTGTTCTTTCCAAGACTTTAAGCATGAAAGGATGCTGAATTTTGTCAAATGCTTTTTCAGCATCCAATGAAATGACCATGTGGTTTTTTTCTTTGAGTTTGTTTATGTAGTCTATTGCATTGATGGATTTCCGTATATTGAACCAACCCTGCATTCCCGGGATGAAGCCTACTTAATCATGGTGGATGGTCGTTTTGATGTGTTCTTGGATTCGGTTGGCAAGAATTTTATTGAGTATTTTTGCATCGATGTTCATAAGGGAAATTGGTCTGAAGTTCTCTTTCTTTGTTGGATCTTTGTGTGGTTTTGGTATCAGCGTAATTGTGGCTTCATAGAAGGAATTGGGTAGTGTTCCTTCTGTTTCTATTTTGTGGAATAATTTGAAGAGTATTGGTGTTAACTATTCTTTGAAGGTCTGATAGAATTCTGCACTAAAACCATCTGGTCCTGTGCTTTTTTTTGGTTGTAAGACTTTCTATGACTCCTGCTATTTCTTTAGGCATTATGGGACTGTTTAGATGATCTAGTTGGTCCTGATTTAATTTTGGTATTTGGTATCTGTCAAGGAAATTGTCCATTTCCTCCAGATTCTCCAGTTGTGTTGAGTACAGGCTCTTGTAGTAGGATCTGATGATTTTTTGGATTTCCTCAGTTTCCATTGTTATATCTCCCTTTTCATTTCTAAGATTGTTAATTTGGATACTTTCTCTGTGCCTTTTGTTCAGTCTGTCTAAGGGTTTATCTATCTTGTTGATTTTCTCCAAGAACCAGCTCCTGGTTTTGTTGATTCTTTGTATGATTCTCTTTGTTTCTACTTGATTGATTTCAGCCCTGAGTTTGATGATTTCCTGCCTTCTACTCCTCCTGGGTGAAATAGCTTCTTTTTGTTCCAGGGCTTTCAGGTGTGTCATTAAGCTGGTAATGTATGCTCTCTCCATTTTCTTTTTGGAGGCACTCAAAATGTATTTTTTCTCATAAATGATTTTTAATTGTTCACTTTTTAACCAGTTCCCATGGTATATGGCAATGAACCCAGAACAAATGATGGGGCCTGTTATTATATTAGCATAAACTATGAAATAATACACATCTCAGCTTGCATGTATTGCTCTGCCCACAAGGGGATGCTCTTGCTAATGCCAATCTAGAGGATTCCAGTCTAGGGAGGATCAGGCCCACCCAATTTGGGTGTTGGCTTGAATGTCTCTAGAGCCTGTGGAGCCTGTGGGAAAAAGTGGTCCTAGTAATTTTACAAGCCAGGAGGACAAGTTGAAAACAGCTAACATCTGTCAGTAATTTCATGGCCTAAAGCATGACCTTGAGGAACAAACTAAGTGTTCCTCAAACTTCAGTGCTATCTATATAATATTGAAGAGGAAAAATAACATAAGATAAGTATAAGCCTCAATCATAAGGAGAAAGTTGCTACAAGAGAAATAGCACTACCTATGTTTTAATTGTGAAGCTACTTTAGTATTTTGCTACTTGCTGATTTCTACAACAAAGATACTATGAGCGATTCTGATTTAGAATAATCAGTTAGATACGTATTTCATTTAGTCAGTGAAGATTTGATAGGGATTTCCTTAGCTGGAAGAGTAAAAGTTCAAGTCAAATTCTCAGTTATCTTATACTGAGTTTTTTGTTTTGTTTTGTTTTTATATTTAAGGATTGAGTCAGGAGAGATTTTTTAAAAATGTACTTTCTTAAAGGGGAGTTAGGTCCGTTTCTGGTACCAGTATCTAAGCTATCTAGCTTACCATGTAAAATTCCAGCATCCTCTTCTGGCTTCTGATGTTGCCAGGCATACATGTGGCACACAGACATACATTAAGGTAAAACACTCATATACATAAAATAAAAACAGATAAGTTATCTCACAGTACTGGAAGGAACAGTGAAAGCTTCTGCAGGACAAAAGCATTTAATAATCCTACCCAGCTGTGATGAGTATGAAGCAACAACAATTAGAAAGGCAAAATATCCTGGACATAATACTGGCACTTATAGACTGGGATAACCAACCACCTCCTAACTGTAGAGCTTAAGGCCTACTCAATGGGAGGAAATTTAATCTTTGTTACTATAAAACTAGCATAGTCCTTATGCTCCATGATGCAGTGGACCCTAGTAAATAACCTACTATTGCACTTTATTAGGCCTATATAAATTCTTATTAAAGTCTGAATACCAATACCCATGGATTTGCTTTCACTTATTGTCAAAGAAGTTGCCTTTTGTAGCAGATGAAGATTAGTGTAAAAAGCAACAACTGGTCAAAATGCAAGGAACAACTTCCTGTGTAGTTCTCAGTCTCAATCTACAGCATAACCCCTAGCCTTAAGGCTCAGAGAACATCACAGAAGATGAGGTATAAAAAGATTGTAAGAATCAGAGTACCAGAATGTGATATCTGCTTCTAAGATAGTGATTTCTGTCTACATAGATGACAGGAAGCTGCCCAGGAAATTTCAATGTCATGGTTGCCTAAGCAAGTCCTAAGAGATGACAGCACTGATTGACATGTAAAATTGGCTGGGGATATCTTCACTAGGCTTAACTCCTAGAAGAGCTGTAGACAATCAATAGTTGCTGAGAGGAGAATCAATCCAGTCTCCACTCCAGATATGAGCCTTTTGATAGGTTAGCTAATCCCAAGATGTCAGCCTGACCACATATAAACAATATGTGCGTGTGTGTATATACAATATATTTGATATTGATATATTTAATATTACTATATATTTAATATATATGTAAAAGAATGAGAGGCCATGATTTTAAGAAGTGAAAGGAACATTGTAGAAATTGAAGAGAGGAACAGGAAGAGGAACCATTGTAAATATGATGCCCTCAAAAATTTATTTAAAAACTTAAAAAGAAAAATAGACAAAGCAATATACAATTTTAAGGGCATTTCCACGTGCATGGTTCTGAATAATAACAGCTTTCTTAATGTACCTTCTAAATGTAGAGTACTATTTTTTCTTATTTTAAAATCTTAGGTCCCTTCTGTAAGGCAAAGGACACCATCAAAAGGACAAAACATCAACCAACAGACTGGGAAAGGATCTTCACCAACCCTAAATCTGACAGAGGGCTAATATTTAATATATACAAAGAACTCAAGAAAGTAGAACCCAGAGAAACAAATAACCCCATTAAAAAGTGGGGTACGGAGCTAAACAAAGAATTTTCACATGAAGAACTTCAGAGAGCTGAGAAACACCTTAAGAAACGTTCAACATCATTAATCATTAGGGAAATGCAAATCAAAACAACCCTGAGATTTCACCTCACACCAGTCAGAATGGCTAAAGTCAAAAACTCAGGAGACAGTGGGTGTTGGCGAGGATGTGGAGAAAGAGGAACACTCCTCCACTGCTGGTGGGATTGCAAGATGGTGCAACCACTCTGGAAATCAGTCTGGTGGTTCCTCAGAAAACTGGGCATGTCACTTCCTGAGGACCCTGTTATACCACTCCTGGGCATATATCCAGAGGATTCTTCAGCATGCAATAAGGACACATGCTCCACTATGTTCATAGCAGCCCTATTTGTAGTAGCCAGAAGCTGGAAAGAACCTAGGTGTCCTTCAACAGAGGAATGAATACAAAAAATGTGATATATTTACACAATGAAGTACTATTCAGCCATTAGAAACAATGAATTCATGAAATTCTTTGACAAATGGATGGAGCTGGAGAACATCATACTAAGTGAGGTAACCCAGTCTCAAAAGATCAATCATGGTATGCACTCACTGATAAGTGGATATTAGCCTAGAAACTTTGAATACCCAGGACATAATCCACAAATTAAATGATGTCCAAAAAGAATGGAGGAGTGGCCCCTGGTTCTGGAAAGACTCAGTGCAAGAGTATAGGGGAATTCCAGAACAGGGAAGTGGGAAGGGGTGGATGGAAGAACAGGGGGACGGAAGAGGGCTTATGGGACTTGCGGGGAGTGGGGACCCAGAAAAGGGGAAATCATTTGAAATGTAAATAAAAAATATATCAATTAAAAAAAAAGAAAAATAAATAAAATCTTAGGTCCCAGGCTAGAGAAATGGCTTAGCTGTTTAAGCCTAGGCTCACAACCAAAGAGATAGCATCCGTACTGTGATTCAGATTTGTAGATTTAAGGAAGGTATACTCCTATAAACAGAAAATATTAGTTTCAAAACAGTGGTTTATTCAAGTCAAGATGAATAAATCTGAGGCTGGTTGCAGTACTACATCCCCATCACCCTAGCACCTCTGAGGTGGGAGCAGGAGAAACATGAGATCAAAAACAGGCTACGTTTCTAAGTGTACTGTATTGTAGAGTAGCTTAGGCTACATGCAAGAAGCTATCTCATAGATAGATAGATAGATAGATAGATAGATAGATAGATAGATGATAGATAGATGATAGATAGATAGATAGATAGATAGATAGAAGAAAAATATATAGAATTTTCAATTTAACACCTTATTCACATGGTAGAGGAGATTTTGTATGTTTACCGAAACTTTTGCCAAAACCCTTGGGTTTGGATCAAGAGGTGAGCATCTTTAAAAAAATGATGTTGGAGTGACACATTTTCAGACAAGTGTCATTGTAATGATTGATATTGTTTTCTACACTTGAATTCACCTTGCAATCAGAGATAGGTACTCAATGGAACAGCAGTATTTGATACCTTGTAGCAAAGCTTATGTGAGCTTTCAGCTTTTTTATAAATGAAGGTCCTAAACTGTTATACTTTTTTAATGTCTAATAGTTAAAAAGGAATGTATTTTAATAGCAACAGCAATATTATAAATGTACATGCACACACAAATATATGTACACATTTGGATGATATGAGGTCTTCAATGCCTGCAAAGACCCAGATGATAAGTTAGGGTAAGGGACTCTTCCTGCAGGCAGGAAATATTTACAAAGATTGTTCAGGTTTGAGTCACCGTTTTTGAATTGCTAGTCAGCTAAATGATATCAGCCTAGCTTGATATTTTCCTGACTTGAGTTAAAATCTAGGTCCTGTATATAGAGAAGGGGAAAAAGGCAGGGGAGGCCAAGCTATTAGCAGAAATATAATTTGCTGTCAAACTAATATTTTTTTAGCAAAAAAAGTGAGGGTCTCTTAGTTTGGAGTTTGAGTATAAAATAGAAGCTATCAATTCTCATTGCAGAGTAGAATTGAAGGCATTTCTAAACTTTGTGTTGGATCATGCAAGCAAGCGCTTCTCAAATTTAACATATTCCAGAGTACTCAAATACGTTGTTAAAATAAAGTTTCTGATTCAACAGGGAGGAGTGGCTATTGCAGATTTGCATTTCTCCCAGATGACTTTGGTGCTGATAATCACATTAGGAATAGCAAGAAGACCAGTCATTCTAGCTACACATTTTAGTTATGTGTAAAAGTATTGCTGGAGCAAATACACAATAATACAGGGCACCAAACTCCTGTTGTCAAGAAAACAAATGATGACAAATGCTGGAAAAGATGGGGTCAACACTGCTAGTAGGGATATAAACTGGTGGAATCAATATGGAGTTAAAACAAAAATAAAACTGAAAATAGAACTGCCTCATAACCAATGTATTACAATCCTGGGCATATACCTAAGGGACTCTTGTTTATGCCACAAAGATCCTTGTTCATCATTTATGTTTATTGCTTTTCTAATCACAATATGAAAGAAACTGAATCATCCTAAATGTCTATCAGCAGAGAATAGACAATGAAAATATGGTACATGTAATAGAATTTCACTCAGTTATAGAGAAAAATATAATTTGCAAGAATGTAGATGGAAATTATTATATAAAAGGGCAATAGGAAAGAAATATAGAACATGTTTGATCTCATGCGTGGATTCTAGCTTTTGATGTGTGTGTGTGCATGTGTGTGGGTGTGCATGCTAACATAGGAGAAATCTGTGGGTACTGTGTGTATAAAACTGTTGTGTTTATTCATCTGAAGTTCAAAAACATTGATGTCCTCCATTTTATCCTGCAGTTCTATGTCAGAAATATTTGAAAACACCAGTATTAGAGTTCTAGCCAGAAATTATAATTGAACTGTTCTTACAGTACAGTACTTTGTTCAGATCTCCAGCTGACCCTCTAGTTCTAGGGAACAGCCTGAGCATGTTAACTTTGAAAAAATCTCCAGGTGGTCCTCATGTTTGTGGATACAGCTTGGGCACATGAGCTTTGTTCAGCTACCTGAATCCCCCTGATATTCTGGGGCATAGCCTAGGTATTACAATGTTCTGGAAGAAATCCTCCCAAATGATGCCACACAGTGCAGCCATGGTGAACAGTGCTGCTCTCTCAACCCCGCTACGATCAGCGCATCTGGGGCTTGTGACTCTGAAGTTGTCTGAAAGTAGTGGGTCCAGCTGAGCCCATCACAGATGTGTGTAAATCAGCAACTTCAAAGGCTGGGAGCACTGAGCCTGACTGCAGGGTAAACCTGAAATGCCTCATATGTTATTCTTTCAAGAGTTGTCAAAGCATTTGGATCACTTCTAATTAAAAAACACACAAGGTTTGCTTAAATTCTAACATCTTAAACTGCCTATATGAGTCTTGTATTTCCACTTGTGCTCGGATGTCCTGTTTTACTGGTGACATGAAAAATAAACAGTTGTTTTTAAAAAGAATAATAAAGGAAAGAGGCAAGGAGGCAGCATTTGCTTAATCTAACCTTTCTGACTTGCAAGGTGCTAGGGAAAAAATCCCCCTCACACCTGGCTCTTTCCTGTGATCTTGTACTTTTTCCCACACGTCAGAAGAAAACAGCAACGAGATCATACTCTAAGAACAGTTGTACATCAGAGATTTTAGGCAAAGTATTTTGGCAGGAACCAGAAAAATAAACATCCAGACTGTCTACTCTCTTCCTGGTTTCTTCAAGAACTGAAACAGTTTCTGAACGACCCTTAAGTGAGTCACTGCTATTTAAGATAGGAGAATTTGGAAGTCTTTGACTCGAAGAGTATTAATCACACTGGTGATGAACGTTCATTGATTTTATGCAGGGAACCCTGGTTTCTCTACTCTCCATGAAGCCTAGTGTCACATTAAACTATGTTTATAATAATCACTTGGTTTAGACAAACGGAGTTTTACCGACTCATCCAACTCAGATTTCCTGACTTCTAATAGATATGTTCTTTATAACTAAAACCAACAGTGAGATGGGATTTCTTGGAGACAATTCCTTGTCAACGTGTCCCTAGGAAGATAGCAGCAATAGGGTGTCTTTATATGAACCCGGGACAAATGATCTAGAAACTATAAGGATCTCCATCCTATAAGGATGCAAATCCATTCACAAAGGCAGAAAATTCATGGTTGAGTAACAGCCACATGAGCATACCTCTCACCATCTTTGGGCTGGAGATTAAGTTGAGCACAGATTTTGAGGCAGGTACCATCTTTCAAACCAGATTGTAGCCACAGGTACAATCTGTTCTAGAAGTGATAGCAGTGTGAATTTCACTGTTGTTTGGAATAGACAGTAGTCCTGTTTCTGTATTTCAGATAATATTGGACACACTACACAAGAGAAATTCCCTCCTATAATAAGAGTTCATCCTAGGAGGAACACCTGTAGATTTTGAGGAAGATTTCATGGATTTTTTAAAAAATCGATAAGAGAGGGTGCAGGTTCCATTGAAGATGGGCAGTCAAAATGATCTTAATAGCTGCATCTCACAGACTCATTTCCCAAGACTTCTTTTGTAAGGCATCTGGTCACATTCATATACAGGAGAGAAGGAGGGAGGCTAGCCTTTGGGAATGCTAGTTATTTTCCTTACTAGCCACAGGAGATAATTTGTCCCAACCTCAGAATAGATGACAAATGATAAAAATCAGAATTTCAAAGGATTTTTATGGAAACTGTTATTTATATCATGTATCCCAAATGAAATGCATTGGGGGTTTTCTATATAAAGAAGAGTATATCATATACTACCTAGTAAATTCGTTAAAGTCAGAATGATTATTTTGTTATGAAAAGCCAAGCACTGTTATGGTCTTATATAACTAGCTTATTCTTTTTCACATGTCTGCCTGTACAGGAAAAATAACCTGATACAAGATATTTAGGAGCACCATCCAGTGAACCTACCGTGATTCCCACTTGCCTTTCTGCAGACAACTTGCTTCCAGACTGGAACAATGCTTCCGTCCACACCACAGGCCTGCGGAGATCCACAGCTTGACATAAGCAGATGTACGGGTGTTAAGTAGATTATGATCAAGGAGAATCAGTTCAGATCAGACAGGTAGCTTGCTTGACAACACTTCCATCAGCTACACTGTATGGGAGCTTTTAGTTTTGTTCTACTCTTTCTTGTCAGATATTCAACAACCCTCAGATCCTGAGTTTAAAAGCAGTATCCAGGCTGAGCCACTTGCAGGACCCTGGAAGACTCTCTGTGGCAGGTGTCTGCAGGTACCCTCAGCATTCACATCTCTCCTCTTCCGCCATCCCAGTTACCCACCACCTGACAACTATAAAACTTGAAATCCTTTCAGGGTGGTATAGCTTCAGGCTTAGGAATTCCTTCCTGGGGCCCTTTGAGCTTGGAAACAGTTTAAAGGTAAGAAAGTTTAAAGAAGGAGCTAGTTTCCACGAATAAACACATTTCAAAGAAACCAGAATGAAGAACTATGTTTATATGAGTTTTTTATGACGTTTGCTTACTTAATGTAGTAACTCCCTGAACGTATTACCTGGAATGATATAATTTATTTACATAATTTCTTGATCGGAAAATCATGAGCAAACCCTAAGAAAACTTATAAAAAAGAGGAAAACCTGTTTGTGTTAGGCTTTTAAAACTAGATCTATGTGCAGGTGAGCATATGTATTTAAATCCATAGAGGCTACAGATTTTAGACCTATATTAACAGAGATATATAAATAGGAGGGCAAAAATAAATTTATATCATAAGGATTTTATTTGGTTTTTATTAATGCAAGATAAGTTGCTATGGGATTCTAAAGAGTACCTTAAAGTTATTGTCACAGGTTAGTGTCACAAAACAGACAAATATGTAAACAAAGATGCTTTAACACATATAAACTTGGAAGACTTACAGTTCACTGCAAAATCACGGAAAAGGTACTAAAGAGGTACTAAAAGGTACTAAAGTACCTGTCTGCTACTGGACAGAAGAGGGTAAGTTCTCCTCAGTGTAGGGTGGTAAAGAGAGAGATGGGCATACTCTCTGGAAGAGTAAATGATTTGTTCTCAGGAAAAAAAAAGTGATTTTCATGACATCAGGAATATATGATCATCTCCTTCATGTTTGCTCTACAATGATTTTTCTTTCTAAATTTTAGGCTTCAGAAATACATAGAGAAACAGTAAAAGACACACAGGGAAGATGAGTAAAAGGTCAGGGAGTTCCCCAAATACAAAAGACTTCGAAAAATGTGCTTAAAACACTAAAACCATCATGCCTCAAGGCTAAAGGTTTTTGTTGCTGAGAAAAAGTACTCTTAATAATTCTGCTGGAGTAACTCACATTTTTAAAGAGGGGAAAAACCAGCAAAACAATAAGCCTCCCCCTCAAAGTTCTGGTTTAAATATCCTGCCCCCTAGGTTCAGTCTAACCCTTTAGGATATTGCTTTTTTAATTGTTTCTATGCATTCCATAAGCATTAATTGAATTCCTAAGCAACAGGAAGCATAAGGACAATTGTCTTTTGCCAATAATTCTCTTGTTGGTAAGAATAGAAAATACTGAGAAAGAGGTACATGCGGAAGTATGTCAGCCAGTTGTTCATAGGGAAAACTAGGAGACATTCAAAACATAAGCTACCATAGGAAAAAGACTTGAAATGAAACCATTGGCCATGATAAAAAAGTTGATTTGAGAAAGGTTATATTTACTATTGTATATACTTGGACTTGCTTTGCTCAGCATACATTCTAAATATGACAATTTGTAAGGAATTTGAAGGATCTATCTACTAAATAGGGAGAAAAGAAGCTTTGGAGGGAAACACACACCTGTCTGCAAGGTCAATGCATTGACTTATAGTGGCTTTGTTCTCTAATTAATTTGGGAAATGATCATAGTTCCAAACCCCACAAATGTCTTCTAAGGTTATCTTAAGTTTGCTTCCTAGGAGTTTCTTCCCAAATGTAGATCACTAACTGATAGGTTCCTGGCTGCTGCAACAAGGCTTCTGAGAGCACATATTCCACATCAGAGTACTTCCTTGGCTTCTGTCTACAGTGAGGATCTCAGGAGGAAACAGTTCTGAACATTTCTAGTTCTGACACTGAGGTTAAGTATAAAGCAGGAACAGGAATTAAAGCAAAGGGACAGCCAAGGCTTCTTCTTCTAGGAGCCCTTTCTTTCTAGAAATTGAATCATTCGATGGTAATTCTTGTCTCTGAATATTGTCAGTTGGGATAGAAGATCTAGTCAAAGAGAGGAAAGAAGTACACATCTCCAGCAGTCTTTAGTGTTCCTCCTAAGGGCATTGCACAATAGATTCAGATTTCTACCACTGCTCAGTGTACAGCTAAAGTGGTCCAGCAGGTACAGCACACAGATTTGTGCTGGTCTAAGAATATGAAGAACGAGCTTTCCAAGTGATAGCTCAGAAATATAGGTAAAAGGATCCCCAGAGCTGCTGATAGGTAAGAGGATTGCAGAAACAACTTGGCTGCTTTAGTTGGTTTGTTTTGTCTTGTTGTTTGTTTTCTTCCCTTTACTTTTGTCAATGCTAAGTGTCTATTTAATCATCTTGTACGATGTCTGCTTTTAAATCATATTTAGCATGCAACCTGTATTTTTATAAACTAGAATGAAAATGCTGCTGAACTGTGGGAATAAAATGAATTATTTGGAATATATGTTTTATATACAGAAATGGATTTTTAAATTACATGAAAATAAGATTGCATCTTTCTGCTCTTAGTCTTTAGAACTTGTTCATTTATGTGCAATAAATACAGTAGGCCAATTTCTAAATTTATCTTTTCTATCTGGTACAGTGGTACAAGTAAAATTTATCAATATTTTTCTCGGCCCTAACCATAGCCTCTATTGGTAGGCTAATGTACAGTTAGTTAATCAAAGGTTTTTCCAGTCTGATATCTTTGTGGCACATCACTTCATTTTTGTTCTGTAGTATTTTTAAGAACGTACCCAGAAACAGAAAGCAAGTGGTTTATTTAGAAACATGAGTGCACACTAGACTAATCTTTGAGTCTAATATGAGTAGTGATCTTTGTTACTCTGCTTACTCTTTCTTGCTCCTCCCTGAGAAGGTGTCTTCTCAATCTCTGGCTCCATCTGGTGGAGTACCGTGTGGCCATGCCACAGTCTCATGATGAACCTTTCTCCAGGCACAAGACCAATGATTGTCATTATGATCGTTTGCTGATGGGATTGCCCCTTGGCATAGAGTGTCCACTGCTGAAAGATCTCTTCCAAAAAGCTGGGGCATGGAAATGAAGGATACCTAAGTGAATACAACACCTCATCTAGTTCCCAAAGCTTCTATTTCTATGTCACTTAACCATGTAATCATCTCCCATGAAGTGGGGCATTATTATGGGAAAGACATGGACTCATACTAACTGAGTTTCTCAAAAGAAATAGGAAAATTAAAAAGATGGACATAGTACCAAAGGTCAAGTGTCTTGATACTACCTACCACACTTGTATAATGTACATCATTTCAAATAAACAGCCTGTGATTTCATTGTGTTTTATAATATACATTTTGACTATCATAAATGTTACATGATACTCAAATGAAGAAAATATCCTCCAAAAGGGAAACTATCAAATAAAAGAATGGGATTAACTTATCTATCCCTGTAGGCAACTTGCTAAGTCCCTCTCCAGAGATCCTCAGAAAACTACACAAGAAGTCTGGAGGTTGAGTCTCCTCAGCTGTCTGACCAATCCCTTTGCAGTGGAAGGACCTGTGTTTAAAGATGCATTCATGTTTGTTACCATTATCTCTTGGGTGTCTCACTTACTCATCTCTAAATTCCAGGAATCTGTGAGAGATGTTTTTAAAGGCAATTACTTTGAAGTAATGTGACTTTTACAGAACCCCTGTGTCACGCTAGAGTAGGTCCATAGTGGCTTCATGTAGTCATCTGTTGTCTCCCCAATTTGGACCTGGTGTTGTTGGCAAGGGATACATAACTTACACATGCCAGTGACCAAGTTCGCCACATAGTCATCTACAGAAATGGTGCCTTGGGAGTGTGTAGCAAGGTGATGATTAATAGCTAAAGTTTGTTTAAGCCACAGATTGGCATGGAAGTCCTTGAATGTGTAGCACTCAATTGTTATGTCGATTAACTTTTCAGCCCTTCTTCCTCTC
This sequence comes from Apodemus sylvaticus, assembly GCF_947179515.1. Taxonomy (NCBI): domain Eukaryota; kingdom Metazoa; phylum Chordata; class Mammalia; order Rodentia; family Muridae; genus Apodemus; species Apodemus sylvaticus. The sequence goes on from NC_067476.1 coordinate 116,859,154, forward strand.
TTCCTCTCTCCTCCCCTCTCCACTTCTTAGTGACCTCTTCCTGCCCAGGGACTAAAGCCAGTCCACGTGCTAACTTACACATTTTAACAAGCCCCAGTGCTCAAAATTCACTGTCTGCTTAGTTCGGTTCTTATCACATTCCAGCCTCTTTTCTTTGTGGCCAACAAGAAGTTATGCTAGTGTTAAGAAAGACAGACCTTGCCAGTCTACAGAACCATATCTTCTGAAGCCAAGGTCTTTTTGTTCTTGTATATTTTTTTAAAACAGGATTTCCTTTTCTAAAACAGTATGGAGATTTTTTTCCATGTAGTTTCTGTTTCAAACTTGTGTTGCTCCCCCATTAGCAATGTCCCACACAGGTTGATACATTTCTAACAATAACTGAAACTGTGTTGATGTATCATTACTCTAAGTGCATAGTGTACAGCAAAATCTTTTCTTGGTAGAACACATTCTGTGGATTTCTGTGTCTACCATTATACTGTTGTGGAGAATGCTGTCACCGCCTTCAACATCCTATGTATTCTTCCATCTTTTCCTTTATACTAACCTCTGACAGGAACTGGATATGTTCTGTTTCCATTGTTTTTCCTTTCAGACAATGGCATGAATAACACTAATACAAGGTAAATGTTTTTTGCAGTTTTCTTTTGCAGTGGATAAGATGTGTTGAATGTCCTTCCCTGTCTTTTTGTGACTTGATGACTAATTTGCTTTTATTGCTCAATAATCTTCCTTTGCTGGGATAAACTGCAGTTTATCCATTAATTTATGGAAGGGCATTTTGGTTGCTTTCAAGTCTGGGCAAGTATGGTAAAGCTGCCATAGGCATCTGTGTGGACAATGAATTTTCAATTCATTGGATATACATGGAAGAATTTGATTGCTTGATTATAAAATAAGAAACTGTTTGCTTTTTCAAGCAGTGTGAAACTGTTTGAAAGTGGCTGTGCTTCATGTTGTCTCCATGAGAATCACTCTCCTCGTCAATGTTCGATGCTAAGTGTTCTAAGTTTGGGCCACACTAGCAGGTGTCCACTGGTATCTTTTTATTATTTTCCATATGAGTTTGGACATGAACTTGCTAGTCAGAGAACTTTAAATTTTAAAAGATATATGCCATGCTGTATGTCCTTTCCAAAAGTCTACCAGAAAGGGCCTTTCTTTTCTTCCTCTGCCCCTACCTAAAATTCTAGGGCCAACTCCTTGATATTGTTGAAATCAAATTTTCTTACTCAAACTAAGCATCAATTGGGATACTTTTAGAACTTGTTAGAATCACCCTTTGAAAGATAATGCATCATAGACACCCAAACAGATTGAATAGCCCATGCTCATGGATTCTAACTCAGGATTTTCATCCATACGTTTTGTGAGTTTCTACTGGGTGGGTCATACTATCTAGATGAAGTTTGAAGTGTAATAGTGAGTCTTACACTTCTTTGCTCCTCAGTTCTGTGGCACAGACTCCATGTGTGCCATTGCTCACTAACTGGATCTTAGTTAGGCCAAAATCTATCCCCTCTGCATTTAAACTGTTCTATTTGCTCATATATGGGATTAATTTAAAAATTGGTATGTTCATTTTTTACCACACATTGGACAGTTCTGTGAGATTATTAGAGGCAAATTCTATGCTCTGCACATCATTAAACATAGTTCATAATGTTAGGACCAGGGCCACCACTTCCAAGATCAAATTTCTTGTTGCTTTGCATCCCTTCCCATTTTCTCTTTCTTCACGATTATCAAGATAATGAAGCACAGAGCTCTAGTTGTACATTTTTATGATCTCCTTTATTTCTCCTAATACATATGCAGAAAAAAAGGCTGTTTAGAAGAGTAGCCATTTTGATGAAAAGGAACCAATGCTGTTAACATACTCTTGCCTCTTATACCTGCAAAATAGGGTTGAATCACCGTTGATGAATTGTGTTAATAGCCACCTTGCTTCTCTTTATTATAGCTCTGGGGTATTGTCACACATAAGTATCCCAATAAACCCATCTCCAAATACCCTGTGTGAATGCTTTGCCATGTTTGTGGAAGCTACTCTACAACCTGACCTTCCTCTACCAGGTTCCTCAGCAGTCCTTAGGTGGCATTCTGAGCACATCAAATTATATCCTTTTTGTAAGATCCCCAATGTAGTGAGTTGGTTCACTTTTTTTCAACATTCTCACATTAATATTTTGTCGTGGCAAACATCTCTTCTCCCTATTTTATACTGAGTATTATCTTATTATCTTTCCCATGTTCTTGGTTATAGACCCACCTACTTCTTCAAGAACTTAGATTTCATTTATTGCCTTCTATAAAAGCATGGTACAGAATGAATCTAGGCATTGATCCTTAGGTTCTCCATAGGAACTTCTCCTTGATTGTCCCATTGCCTTATCACTTGGAAGGACTGTGTGGAGTTCACATGTCTTTATTACCAGTACTTGTAAGTCAGTGGTAGGGGGATTATTGTGAGTTCCATGCAAGACAGGGCAAGAATGACACTTTGTCTACAGGGAAAAAATAAGCTCCAAAATAGCTCTCTGCCTGAACATTATCTAAACTGGAGTAGGCCAAAAAGTAAAGACACCCTAAAAGGCACTTTTTACCCACTAATATTATGAGCTGTATTTAATGATGTGCAGAGTATAGAATTTGCCTCTAATAACCTCACAGAACTCTCCAATGTGCAGTAGAAAAAATGAATATACCAATTTTTAAAGTAATCCCATATATGAGCAAATAGAACAGTTTAAATACAAAGGAGATAGATTTTGGGCTAAATCTTAAAGTAGCAAATGCCTCACAGGTAGTTGTAAAAATGAACATTTCAACAAGTAAAGGTAGTAACATGGAAACACAGAACAGTTGGAGCTGGGGAAGGGACACCAAACATGCTTCCAGATTTGTTACTTCAGGTCCTAACAGTGACTCATTCAAGAATTCCCTTGATTAAACGAATTCACAACGTAGTGCCAATGACTTAATAATACCCTGACTAGAACATGAAAGAAGGTTTGAGGTGACTCTCACCAAAGGCATAAATATCTACTAGTGGGGTCCTTTAACAACAGGGTAGGGTGATATTTGGGGATAAAGATAATTCTTAGTTTCATCATTTAAACCATATTCCACAAACAACTGGGGCAAGTACCACTGAAAGAAGAGTTGATAAAGTGCTGTTGCTTTTGGACTTGGACTGTTATTGTTATTGCTATTTTTAGCTATTTGGGAATTGTGATACTTTCATAGAGATGCAGATAAATTGGAAAACATTATGGTAATTGTATGTGTATGTGAACCTGTATCTGTATGTTATGATGTTTATGCCCTGGGATGTTATAGGTGAAGGACTCCCTTCAAAAATTTGAAACAAATAAATAAAATGAGAGCTGACCTGAATTTTTTTGCCTCAAATTGGAACGGAGTTCAAACTTTTGAGAAGGATCAAAAGCATGATTAACGGTTGTTTATTTGTTTTTGGAGGCTTTTGCTTCCCTCCAACTCAAAAAAGTAAAAGCGATCAAACACTACCCTGTGAGAGAGACGCTTGTCTCAATATTTCCAACTGGGTTGAAACCAGAAAATACTTGGGAGGCAAGTGGGAAGTGCAAGTGACTTGCAGGCCCAAGGTCCCAGATCCAACAGGTCAGGAGGAGTTCAGCTACATTTCCTTTTGGTGTCCAAGGAAAACATAGTTGTAGTGTTGTTTTCAGTAGAACTGAGATCCTAGAGGGCAGAAAACATCATTATGTGAGACAGAAAAAAACATCTATTTGTATTTCCCACTAAAGTCTCAGAGAAAACATATTTATTCATTGGTTAAAAATTAAAAAGAGACTCGGGGGATATGTTCAGACCTGTGGGGACAACTTGAGATAGCTAATATATGTATGGCAGCAGTCATGAAGGACAATTTAATGACTTGGAAGTGAGACCTCCCTTCACAGCTGTGTGACCTTGGGCACGCTCTATGACTTCTGCAAATTTGTTATTTGGATCTTTGAAGGGTTTCATTATTCAGAATTCCCATGGCTAATATTGTATGGCACACTTACATTGATGAGTTGCATCTTCCTAATTTTGGTAAGTATTAAGAATACCCTCAGTATTCTTATAGCTTAAATAAGCTCAGTAAAATTTAAGAGTGGTCATAAAACATACACCGACCCTATGAGGTTGGAGGTATGGGAGGTAAGAGGGGTTAGCATGCCATCTCTGCGTGAAAGGGGGGGGCTTTATGAAAGCAGAATTGGAGATGAGTAGCAATTTTCAAAAGAAGAGTTTATGAGATATAGATTATTATAGAAATAAAATGACAAAAAATCACCATGCCAATGAAATCACAACTTCTAGGAAGCTACACACAGAAATGATTGGCGTCTGAGCTGGAAACGATTAAGGAAAACACTGAGCATACTATTGAGTACTCAGCTGCTGGCTTGTGACTTACTTTTCATGCATTCTGTCATAACAATTATGGATGCATATGTGCAAGTGCCCTGCTGTGTTTGAAAAACAGTTTTCTTACAGTGATGTGTGTGGGTGTGAGGCTATTTGGGGCTAAGCACCCTGATGCCTTGTCTCCTATTTTTTTTGTCTAGTTCTGATCCCTGTGTTAATCACCATCTACTGCATAAATAAGCATCTCTGAATAGGGTTGAAAGATACACTAATCTGTGGATATAATGATGTCATTAGAAGATGATTTAATATTATTTTTATTTAGCAGATAATAGCAGTAGTTCTTCTGTAAGATTTACTACTTGCCTAGTTACTGGCTCTCAGCCCCAATGATAGTTCCAGGTATGGGTTTCATCTTGTGGAGTAGATACTAAATCCAATCAGAATGTGACTGCTTATTCCTATGAGATTTGTGCCACTATAGGACCAGCAGGCATGTCTTACCGGGTCAGTTGTTGGAGCTCACTGGGTGTACAGTTGTGTAAGAATTATGATTATATCTAGTAGCATGCATAGCACCTCTACAACTATAAAAGGAAGCCAGCAGGAATAAAGAATTCAGGAGAGTACCATTTCAATTCTCTGCATTTCTGATTTAATTGTTGAAACTAAAATGGATTTAATAGACTTGGATTATTATTTTAATATTTTCTATAAGCTTTCTATATGCTTTATACAGTATAATTTTAAACTCTACTCCAGAAAAATTTCAGCAAAAGCCCTCAAGGCAAATGAGGAAATTCCTTCCATTTATTCCACTCCCTGCCCCTTTTCTATATTCTTCTTCTTGGCTTTACATGACTTACCAAGAATTATCATTAACAATGAAAGACAGGGAACAGGGGGAGGGAAGAGGGCTTATGGGACTTTTGGGGAGTGGGGAGCTGTGAAAGGGGAAATCATTTGAAATGTAAATAAAAAATATATCGAATTAAAAAATACAATGAAAACAAAACATTACAAGGCTTGTTACCTTCTTAACATTTGGCTTTAAAAGTCTCTAGTTGAGTGATTTTTAATTTTTTTAAAGTACCAGATTTTAGAATTATCACATATTTTTAGGAATGCTACAAATATCATACCTAATATTATGACAGTGAATATAGACAGAATCAAGAAAAACATTTATTATCATCTGATCTGTAATGTGGCAGGTAATATTTACCATAAGAATTTTACACTCATTTCTGTGATCATTTGGATAATGCTTATGTCTAGTGTTCGTATATTAGTCTCATAATGCAGACTCCAGGTAAGTTTGTTGTCTTTGTAATTATTTTACTTATTATATGTAAGATGCTGTTTGAAAAGTGTTGAATTAATTAAATTTTAAATGATTTTCATTATTCTTTAATATTTTGTAAATGCATACAGTGAAATATGATTTTATACATTCCCCATTCCATACAGTCATGGACAAACATGGGGACAATAGGTTCCCACTCCTCACATTGGAGGGAATGGCAGAAGAAGGATGCTGGAGGAAAGGAAGTCATTGTCTTAAGTGACATGAGAACTAGTGAGTCACTCAGACCCCAGGGGATAGACAGCTTTCAAACCATATCATTGTTAGGGGGCCTATTTCAACCCAGGGGCGTCACGAAGGAAAACAAACAAACAAACAAACAAAAAAAACAGAAAAAAGTCATATGTATTTGTTGAGAGGAGGAGGAGCTAAATGAGGGTGGGAAGGTGAGGGACCATGGAAAGTGGAAAGGTGCGTGTGACCAGAACCTGTCAAGCTGTCTGTCATACAGAGCAAGAGAGTGTCAGAGTAAACTAACTTTAAAAAGTAAGAGGTAAGATTTAGCTGTATATCCAAACCTTCAATGATTGTTTTCTTAACAAAAAGTAAGATGGAGAGAAAGAGAGGAGGGTGAAGAAAAAAAAAAGAAAGGAGGAGGGAGGGAGGGAGAGAGAGAGAGACAGAGAGAGAGACAGAGAGAGAGAGAGACAGAGAGACAGACAGAGTCAGAGACAGAGAGACAGAGAGAGACAGAGACAGAAAGACAGAGAGACAGAGAGAGACAGACAGACGGAGAGAGACAGAGAGACAGAGACAGTGACAGAAAGACAGAGAGACAGAGAGAAACAGAGAGGGGAAATGGAGAAAGACTAGTGCTAATTCTCACCCTGACTTAATTTGGTCTTAGATTCCATAGCTGTTTTCTGTTTGTGCTGCGTCATGCCTCATGCCACTGTGAGAAGCAGCAAACTGGAGCTGCATCCCTTCTGCACTGCTCGTTGATGCTGCGTGTGCATCTCCAGCATGCTACTCACAATGTTTATCAGCAGCATGACAGGGCACCACCTTAGACTGCGCTGACAAGTGTCACTCCGTGACTAGCACCTCCTGCATCTCCCTACTATGTACCTTTTGCTTTTCACCTTTAAAAGAACTTTTTTCCCCTCAATGTTCTCTAGTTTGTCCCAATATATAACACTTTCAAATCTGTAGACATCTTCAGTTCTTCCACATGTTTTTAATTGTTTAAGCTTCATCTACCAATGATCCAGTTTCAATACCTGCTTGGATGAATATCTTGACAGGAATATATTTCTATGTAAATTTCCTATTTCCTTATAGTTAATGAAATTTAACTCTCATTTTTGTCTTTTTCAGTCTTTAGCCTATATTATAATTTTGTCTTTAAAATATCCATTTCCCTACTTAAATGTACTATTAAAATCAATCTGTCTCTATCCTCCACATGTCTAACACATGTAGCTTTATTTCCCAGTATTCATTATGTCATGGTTTGCCTCAACATCGTTGGCCCAGGTCAATTTGTTTCACTATCGTGTAATGTCCAGTAACCTTGACTCTCCGCCTCACGCTGGGCTTCTATCATAGTTATCATTCTTCCCACAGTAGCCAGTGTGCTGTACACAGTCTCCAATGGCTAAAGTCTTTGGCAACCCTTTGATGTTCCTTTAAGCAAAGCTATAGATTGTCTCTAATATTTTTCAAAATAATTCATGAAACCTTAATCATATGTTTAATATAATATGTAATTCACTCTATTATAATAGATAGATCAACAGTTTTAGTATGTTCAGAGAGCTGTGCAAGCATCTATAAAATCAATGTAGAGTGTTTTGCCCAACTTAAACACAGACATAAGTCTTCACTAATTTTTATCAAGTCTCTGTACATTTTTCTATTAGAAGTATTTCTAAGTGGGATCGTTGAACATGTGATCCCCTCTTTCTCTTAGCACAACTCAATAGTAATTATAATGATATTTCATATTTATCTATACTTCCATGTTATGGTTCACGCATAACACACTGCCTACAGATTCATGTGCTTGAATTTTTGGTTCCTTCCTCACTGGTGACACTATATGGAAAGTTTGTGGCATCTTAAAGTATGTGGGGTCTAGCTGGATGACATACATGTCCAGAGGTAGGCTTGCAGAATATTCCACTGCTGGGCGAATAGCCTCTGAGCCCTCTGCCTCCTGGTTCACTGAAATGTGTAGAGCCCAGGTGAATTCTACCTTCACTTCCCCATGATGAAAGAAGTGCAGGAGCAGTGAGGAGAAATAAATCTTCCTTTGATCTGCCTCTATCAGATTCTTTGTCACATCAATGACAGAAGTAGCTCATTCAGTATTTAACTTTCATGTAATGTCTGTTTCTTGTTCTAGGAACCCTTCCAGTGTCTCATTACATTTAGTCATTCTATCTCCACTGGCTTTTCTAAATTGTGACATTTACTTCAAGTTTCCTTAAAGATGATGTAGTTGGAAACCTGAAGAAAGAGTGAAGGAGCATTTTGTCGAATATTGCTAACCTGGGATCTGCCTCATGTGCATCTCATACTAGAATGGCAACAGGAGCAGGACCACAGGTCAAGAGTCTTTCTCATCACAACCAACACTCCTTCTCACTGGTGATGTGGACCTTGATCATCAGACTGAAAAGGAGCTGGGCAGGATTCTCCACTTCCTCTGCACTCTCTGTACTGTTCTTTGGAAGCATGCCATCATGCACGGGCCACACAGCAGGAGTTGCTATGTCTACTCTCCTTATCTGCGTTAGTTATTCAGAATTTCCCTGACATGACTTGTCTGCCCTCTCTGTGGATTAATATATTTGGTTCAGTATGGATATTTTTACTCAAGGTTATAATTCAATACCATGTTCATTCCTTTGGCTAAATTACTTAATCATTAGATCTTTTGATCTGTACCTGTGGCTCTGCATTTTTGTATGGTGGGGTTTTGCTGCGTGTGTGTGTGTGTGTGTGTGTGTGTGTGTGTGTGTGTGTGTGTACACGCACGCGTGCACATGGTGGGTGCTTACTTCATTTTCTCCTTCCCTCCTGTACTGTAAGATGCTCCTGGATGACCTAATAGTCTCTGCCTCTGCTGTACTATCTATCATCCATGTGTCTAAGAGATGCTCTGCTTGTTTTCTCTTTCCTTCTTTCTCTTTTTACTTCTTCCTTCCTTTCTTCCATCCTTCTTTTCTTCTTTCCTTCTTTTTTCCCTTCCTTTCCAGAATCTAGTCATGCTTTTCACTTCTCAACTATGACTAATTTTAAGTTCCTTGGGCCTGCAAAGCAAGGAAGTACACACTGATGAGTTGATGCACACACATATCTGCTCGCTTATCGAAGCAATGTCTTCATTTTAGCTAACGTGAGTCCATGTTAACACCTGCAGCTTCCATCTACTATCCCGCAGGGAATCCTGGCCTTCTTTTCACCTGATTTATTTGTGGCCTCCATTTTTAGAATGAGTTTTTATCATCTTCCATGCATTTACTTAAGTTTTCAATTACAGTGTCCATGTATAATGGTTTTAAAATGATGAGCTCACATACTCTTGGGTACGAGTTTGCCAGTTAGAATTTGACATCTTTACAAATGTCTTTTCTTCTCAGTGTACAGAAGTGGGGATCCAAGCTAAAACACAATCTCAAGCATTTGATGACCTGAGAGAATGCATGCTCCAAAAGGCTAATGTTTAACACACTGAGTTGTTTTGAAGCAGAGGAAGAAATCAATTAACCAGAGGGATGAGGACATAAACAACTTCAGAGATAGACCAGACCCTGACAATACAGGTGCTAATCCCAGTCTGTTAAATCATTCATGGGTGTCATGGCGATTGGCCTATCAAACTCCCATGTAAATAGACAAATGACTCAAACTCGTGAGAAAGATAATCACTTTCCAGCTCACTGTAGTTCCTATGAATACCAAAATAGATATCCGGTCTTCACAAAGTAGACCTGTGTAAGAAGGGCAGGTGTGACCTCTGGCCCATTCTGTTTAAAGAAAGGTCTTCAGATGTGATAAGTGGTAAATCCATGGCCATGGCCCAGAGATCAGCAAGCTGAAAACACCTAAGACCCAGTATTTATCATGCACCTTCTGAGGAAAATGACATTTCTTTAAGTCAATTTCTCTCTCTCTCTCTCTCTCTCTCTCTCTCTCTCTCTCTCTTTCTATCTATCTATATCTATATCTATATCTATATCTATATCTATATCTATATCTATATCTATATCTATATCTATATCTATATCTATATTTGACATTCTATTAATAATTAATTAGGAGTCTTGCTTTTGTTAGGAAGAAAGCCAACATTTTTCTTTTTTTTTTTTTTTTTTTTTTTTGTTTTGTTTTTTTTTTTTTATTTTTTTTTTATTATTATTATTCGATATAATTTATTTACATTTCAAATGATTTCCCCTTTTCTAGCCCCCCCACTCCCCGAAAGTCCCGCAAGCCCCCTTCTCTTCCCCTGTCCTCCCACCCACCCCTTCCCACTTCCCCGTTCTGGTTTTGCTGAATACTGTTTCACTGAGTCTTTCCAGAACCAGGGGCCACTCCTCCTTTCTTCTTGTACCTCATTTGATGTGTGGATTATGTTTTGGGTATTCCAGTTTTCTAGGTTAATATCCACTTATTAGTGAGTGCATACCATGATTCACCTTTTGAGTCTGGGTTACCTCACTTAGTATGATATTCTCTAGCTCCATCCATTTGCCTAAGAATTTCATGAATTCATTGTTTCTAATGGCTGAATAGTACTCCATTGTGTAGATATACCACATTTTTTGCATCCACTCTTCTGTTGAGGGATACCTGGGTTCTTTCCAGCATCTGGCAATTACAAATAGGGCTGCTATGAACATAGTAGAACATGTATCCTTATTACATGGTGGGGAGTCTTCTGGGTATATGCCCAGGAGTGGTATAGCAGGATCTTCTGGAAGTAAGGTGCCCAGTTTTCGGAGGAACCGCCAGACTGATTTCCAGAGTGGTTGTACCAATTTGCAACCCCACCAGCAGTGGAGGAGTGTTCCTCTTTCTCCACACCCTCTCCAACACCTGCTGTCTCCTGAATTTTTAATCTTAGCCATTCTGACTGGTGTAAGATGAAATCTTAGGGTTGTTTTGATTTGCATTTCCCTAATGACTAATGAAGTTGAGCATTTTTTAAGATGCTTCTCCGCCATCCGAAGTTCTTCAGGTGAACTCTCTCTCTCTCTCTCTCTTTCTATCTATCTATATCTATATCTATATCTATATCTATATCTATATCTATATCTATATCTATATCTATATCTATATCTATATTTGACATTCTATTAATAATTAATTAGGAGTCTTGCTTTTGTTAGGAAGAAAGCCAACATTTTTCTTACATTAGAATTCTTTTATCACCTAGCTCCTTCATTAGCCCCCATTATGTGGAAATGTGAGACCCTACATTAGTGGCTCACAGTGTCACATGCCATTCACTGCCTGCTCTGCAATAGTGAGCCCAGTACAATTCACAGACCACATGAAGCTCAAAAAGGGAAGACCAAAGTATGGGTGCTTCAGTCCTTCTTAGAAGGGAGAACAAAATACTCACAGGAAATATGGAGACAAAGTGTGGAGTCGAGACTGAAGGAAAGGCCATGCAGAGACTGCCACACCTGGAAATCCATCCCATATACAGTCACTACACCCAGACACTATTGTGGATGCCAACAAGTGCTTGCTGACAGGAGCCTGATATAGCTGTCTCCTGAGAAACTTTGCCAGTGCCTGACAAATACAGAGGTGGATGCTCTCATCCAACCATTGTACTAAGCATGGGGTCCCCAATAGAGGAGTTAGAGTAAGAACTGAAGGAGCTGAAGGGGTTTGCAACCCCATAGGAGGAACAGCAATATGAACCAACCAGTACCCTCAGAGCTCCCAGGGACTAAACCACAAATCAAAGGGTACACATGGAGGGACCCATGGCTCCAGCTGCATGTGTAGCAGAGGATGGCCTTGTTGACTATCAAAGGGAGGAGAGGCCCGTGGTCCTGTGAAGGCTCGATGCCCCAATGTGCGGGAATGCCAGGGCAGGGAGTGGGTGGGGGAAACCCTCATAGAAGCAGGGAAAGGGGGATGAGATGGGGGGGTTGCAGTGGGGAAACCAGGAAGGGGGATAACTTTTGAAGTATAAATAAAGAAAATATCCAATAAAAGAAAAGGGAAAAAAGAAACTAAATTTAACTTCACTCTCTGAATATCTAGCACATACTACATGATAAACAAATACCGAATGGCCCAAATGTGGTGTCGGGAATAATAATTCAGCATCCTAGCTTCTTATTTAGAGATTTCTCCTTTGAAAATGAATGATTTCTGTGATTTTATTTAGGCATTTGGATTCATGACATGCATAGTACTCTCAGAAAAAGTCAGGTTCTCAAGAAATGGTACTGTACTTTTAATTTTTGGCTCTTCTTTAAGCCAATTTATTTTCTTTATACAAGACTCATGGTCCTTGCTTTGAGTTCCCTTCTTCACTGTAGTGTTTTTTAGTTTATCATTGGAACAACTGGTTAAGGTGCTTGAAGGTTTGTATCTGTTGTTGACCTTTTGCATCACAGCTGATTTGAGGCAGCTACAACACACACACACACACACACACACACACACACACACACACACACACACTTCCTGCATCCCAGTGTCACACCTATGCCCTCAGAGGGGTTAATGTAACACAATTTAGATAAATTTGGACACTGGTAGTTTCAATTACTTTCTCAGCGTTTCTGAGGAAGGTGGGCTGCTCTCTGCTTTATCTTCAGGAGGTGGTTAAAACATCTCAGAGCCCCATTCGCCACTAGCCAGGAGTCAATGCTGGATCAGAAGTCATCCTGCCCATGTGTGTTGCACTATCTCAAGCTTTTCCTGGAGAACTGGCTTTGCCTTCTCATTGATAGAATAGCTAGAATGAAAGAAAACTTGGGAAGACTGAAAAACAAAGATTATACACAGTAACAATACTATAAACTTAGGTCAAACAAGAAAACCAGTTTCAATGTGGATTTAACCTGAAAATCCACAGTTCACAAGACAGCCCACATTCTGTTAACAAACTGCTTGACAAAGTCTTCATGGCAAACATATCTGTGTTTGCAAGGGCTGGAGAAGGAGTTCTAGCCTCTACACTCCTGCCTGTATTATTGTCTTGTGAAGTGTATTATCCAGCACTGGGATACACAAGTTGTGATTGGGCTGGCAATCTCTGCATCTCAGAAAACAGCGCCATCTGCTGAATAACTAGGGCATAATTTACTGGAGAACAGTTGAGTCTTGAGGGCAAGGGATAGGGGTCCAGTGTATAAGCCCTGCCATTCTTACCATGACATCCTGTTCCCAGGTTCCAGGCTGTTTTATCAGATCATTGGATGTAACAAACCAGCATGAACAGGAGTTGTGTTACTTAAAAGCAGACACATTCTCTGATCATCTCGGCTTAATAGTCAGATAAATAGGTATAAGATTGGCAAATTCATCCTTGGAGAACCAAAACAGTGACTAGACAAAGCCACATACACAAAGGCCTGGCACTGTTGTATGGACAGTAGTCTAGTGATAGTGTAAGTGCATGAATGTCATATCACAGAATATCTCTTGTGCCCAACACCAGCAATCCACAGAGTTAGTGTCACTTCTTGCAGGAATGGGTCCTCATAATGAATCAAACCCCAGAAACCTCAATTTTGATTCAGTTAAGTCTTTAAAGAAATGGAGTGATATTTTCCCCTACTGGCAGTTATTTGTGTATATATCTTATTGTTAGGGTCTATATCATATAAGAATTCTCTCATGATCAGGAAAGAAAATGGCAAAAGTATGGCATTTGGAAAGTGAAACAGTATTGTGTGTGTGTGCATGTGTGTGTGTGTGTGTGTGTGTGTGTGTGTGTGTGTGTGTCTGTGTGTGTGTGCTCTAAGCCAGGCTTTTGGAAGACAAACATTTGGTGTAGGAAAATGTCGAAAGCAGGAAAGTTATATGTAGGTTTCATTAAAATTTTTCTAAAAATATTTGGCTTTCAAAATCAAGCCCACTTAAAGTTTTCCGAGTTTTATTTTCTTTTCTGAGCCATTTTGAAAGATTGTAGGAGATCTCACTGTGTTGTAATAATGTTATTTTATATAGATTTTAATAGTGAAAATAAAGTTAGTAGACCCACTGCCCTCCAGTATAGCTAGAAGTTCATTTCTCTGCCCAGTTCTTCCCACACTCATGAAGAAATACCATACTTTCAACTAAAGTTCAGCACTTAGGCACTTGTGAGGTCCTGAAATATTTGTGCATAGCTGAACAAAACTCTAGCACACATTACAAGTTAGAGTGTAGATATGTGCAGATGGGACTAATTAAGATTTCCCAATTTGATTTTACCACTTGAAAAACTCAAATGCTTCATTTTGAACTAAGTTTATTTTTATGCATGTACAAAAACGGGAGGACTCTCTTCCCTGGGCCTTTCGGCTTATGATAACTGTGCCTATCATTGGTCTCTCTTCAACATGTTGGTATCACTAGATACAGATATGCAGGTGTATGCAAAAGAGGATGCTAAGGACGGAGCATCTATGATGAGGGAGAATGAATGGAAATGAGATTCTGCTCTTCTGGTTCCCATCCACACCTGACCCTTTTAACCAGCAATCCTGATTGCTCATCTCCTGTTGATCACAGGAGCTGCCTCTTGCCCTCTTAGAACTTCCAGTTTCATGAACTTTTAAGTCCACATACAAATAGCTGTGCACTGCATAGCACTAGAAAGATGTTCCTGGTAGGGGTTGGGAATAGGACCTTAGAATAGCAGATCCCTGTCCATTGTGACTTGTAGACATGTAGTGAATGGTCCGGGTAGCCGGGGAACACTGAAAACATCAGCCAGACAATATTTCACTTTTATCAGCCTCATGAGCTCTGCACTGGGGTGAGGAAGGCAGCAAAATCTAGAAATTCCTATTAGTATATTGCCCACTTCTTAAGCTTACATATATAAGCCTTTATATACTGTCATGACTGGTGAATGTCCTACACCTTCTCCACTTGAGTGGCCTGGCTTTGGTTGTGCCCAGGAGTTATGGTGCATTGTGGGTCTGGAGAGAAAACTGTTGGAATACTCACCCTCTGGTCCTTTTTTTTTTTTCCTTCTGTTTGTTTTGTCTAATTCAGTTTTGTTTTTATCATCTTATATCATAGTATTATAATTATACTTTAAAAATAAAATAAAATTTTAAGAAAATTTTGCAATTTGGGTTCGGTGTTGAGTCTTTGAAGTTTGAGTGTCTATTTTACATTTACAAGCTGTCCCTGGTCTCAGGGGCAACAGTGTGAGCACTCAACAACTCTCTGTGTTTGTGGTTACGAAGTTGATGGTGCAGATTTACACCAGGATGAGAAAGTTTTTGAGAACAAGGGGCTGAAAGGCAGTGCCTTGGAGTGAGGGAGGGGATGCCAAGGACACAGCAGCTAGGGCAAGCACAGCTAGGAGCTCTAAGGTGATCCCAGCTCAGCCTTATTTATCTTGTGTGTTAACATCAGGGTGCTTTCATCTACTCCTTCCACAAGCATATAACTAACTTCATTTGCATGCATCTTCCATGAAACCTTTGTATGTACTTGAACATGTATCCTGCTTTATTTCAATAGGCACGGGCACCCATTTAGTTCAAACCTCCACAATACAGACAGCAGCATCACCATTCTAAGGTGCAGTCCCTGAGGGGTGTCAGTTTTCTGGTTGTTTACCTCCCAAGGTTTTCTATCTCCAAAGTTGTCTCCCTTTGAGTTTTCTTAGATGTTTCTACTTCTGATTTTAGATCCTGGATGGTTTTACTTAGCTCCTTCACTTGCTTGTTTGTGCTTTCCTGTAATTCTTTAAGAGATTTTTGTGTTTCCTCTTTCATGACCTCAGCCTGGTGACCAAAGTTCTCCTGTATCTCTTTAAGTGATTTTTGTGTTTCCTCCTTATTGGCTTTTGTATTCTCCTGAATTTCTTTCAATGATTTTTGTGTTTCCCTTGTAAGGGCTTCTAACTTTTGATCCATTTTCTCCTGAAATCCTTTAAGTATGTCCTTCATGTGTTTCTCTACCAGCATCATGACCAGTGATTTTAAATCCAAGTCTTGTTTTTCTGGCATGATGGGGTATCCAGGACATGCTGGTAGAGGAGAATTGGGTTCAGATGTTGCCATATTGCCTTGATTTCTGTTAGTGATGTTCCTGCGTTTGCCTTTTGCCATTTAGTTCTCACTGGTGTTAGTTGGTCTTGTCAATGCTGAGCTCACCAGTGCAAGCTGCCTCTTCCCAGGTGGACTCTGGTGCATAGCTGATCTCCTGCACTGCCTGGAGACAGGGTGCTATGGCTCAGGCTGTTCAGATCCCGAAGCAGACACCTGAAGTCTCCCGTTGGGGCCTGCTGGACTCACCAGAGCACACCGACTCCTCCCAGCCGGCCTTCCAGGTGCCCCTCTGGCCTCTTGCAGGACCTGTAGATGTGGTGTTGTAGCCCAGGCTGTTCTGGATCCCGAAGCGGAGATATGAAGGCTCCCACCAGAGGTCTCAGGACTGGAACCTAAGCTCTGTGCCGCTGGAGCAAGCTGTGCACTCCCAGTCTGCCCTGGTTGTTTTCTAATACATGTTGTATATAATGGAAAATTTTCCCTTACTTTATAATTTGAGGGATTTAGACAATATCTTATAAAAGGTCTGCACATGTTATTTCTTTCTTTCATTTTTATTTAATTGAATATACCTTCATTTATATTTCAAATGCTAAAACCTTTCCCTGTTTCCCCCTCCCTTAAAACCCCCAACATCTCCTCCCACCCCCTGCCCCCAAGTATATGCCCCTCCACCGGACCCACTCCTCTCCTAGTTCCATCCATTTGCCTAAGAATTTCATGAATTCATTGTATTTAATCGCTGAATAGTACTCCATTGTGTATACATACCACAATTTCTGTATCCATTCCTCTGTTGAAGGACATCTGGGTTTGTTCCAGCTTCTGGCTATTATAAATAAGGCTGCTGTGAACATAGTAGAGCATGTGTCCTTATTACATGTTGGAGCATCTTCTGGGTATATGCCCAGGAATAATATAGATTGGTACTCAAGTAGTACTATGTCTATTTTTCTGAGGAACTGCCAAACTGATTTCCAGAGTGGTTTTGCCAGCTTGCAATCCTACCAACAATGGAGACGTGTTCCTTTTCCCCCACATCCTTTCCAGCATCTGCTGTCTCCTGAGTTTTTCATCTTAGCCATTCTGACCTGTGTGAGGTAGAATCTCAGTGTTGTTTTGATTTGCATTTCCCTGATAACTAAGGATGCTGAGCATTTCTTTGGGTGCTTCAGAGCCATTCGAGTTTCCTCAGTTGAAAATTCCCTGTTTAGCTCCGTACCTCATAGGGTTATTTGGCTCTCTAGAGTCTAACTTCTTGAGTTCTTTGTATAACTTGGATATTAGCCCTCTATTGGACATAGGATTGGTAAAAATCTTTTCCCAATTTGTTGGTTGCTGTTTTGTTTTATTGACAGTGTCCTTTGTCTTACAGAAGCTTTGCAGTTTCATGAGGTCCCATTTGTCAATTCTTGTTCTTAGAGCATAAGCCATTGGTATTCTATTCAGGAAAATTTCCCCTGTCCCCATATGTTCAAGTTTCTTCCTCACTTTCTCCTCTAAAAGCTACAGTGTGTTTGGTTTTATGTGTAGGTCCTTGATCCACTTAAACTTGAGCTTTGTACAGGAAATAAGAATGGGTCGATTTGCATTTTTCTGCATGCTGATCTCCAGTTGATCCAGCACCATTTGTTAAAAGTGCTGTCTTTTTTACCCACTGGAAGGACATGTCATTTCATTCTCAGAATTCTATGCTTGCAAATAAGATTGAAGAGTTTCAACTAAATTCCCTTGGTTCAC
The DNA here is from genome assembly GCF_947179515.1 of Apodemus sylvaticus. NCBI lineage: Eukaryota > Metazoa > Chordata > Mammalia > Rodentia > Muridae > Apodemus > Apodemus sylvaticus. The sequence goes on from NC_067476.1 coordinate 116,876,860, forward strand.
CTTAACTTTCTACTCAGTCTGCATTTTCTTTTTTCCATCATCATTATTATTATTATTGTTATTATTATAAAGTTTTCAAGTCTAAACATGTTGGTGACTCTTGCTGGGAGTTTCTAAATATCTTTACAGTAGCACTAGGCTCACTTACCAGACAGAACTGATTTTTAAATGTTTTAAATTTTGCAACTTTTAAAATTAAAACTCAGTGTTACTTCATCTCTTGCTCTCCTCCCTTCAGCCCTTCCTATGTCTTTTCATGTTCTACTTGCCAAATCCATAGCCTCTTTTCCTTTAATTATTGTATAGTATAAATGACAAAGGATAAAAATCCAACCTGCTGAGTCCATTTACTATTGCTGTATGTATATGTTTTCAGAAGTGACCACTTAGTGTTGGGTAATGAAATAGAAATCTCATCCCTGGGGAGAGTAGTTCTCCCTCTTCACAGCCCTCAATTGCTTGTAGCTTGTAGCTTGTAGCAAGGAGCTATTTCTGACGTGTAGACTATGAATGTGTTAGAGAAGAGGTGTTGAGGGTAGAAAAGGATCCACAGTATTGTTTAAAACATTACTTCTAGCATCATAGACCAACTAATGACTTAATGTTGCTCTAACACCAGGCTTTCTGTTATATTGTGACCTATCACATCAGGCAAAGTATTTCCAGACTGAATAAAAGAAAGTTTGGGTTAATAACCTACTGAAGGAAAAAAAGGAACTACTGAGCTGTCTAAGAGATACATATGACTATTTTCAAAACCTCAAGCTCAACCTTTTCTTCTGCATTGCTTATCATTGAACCCAGTTGTCATATATATAATATTATTTTGTGTAGTAGTAGTTAGGGATATATTTGATATTTTAAGCAGGTGTAGTTATTTACATATTTCCCTTTTCTCTAGAAATTAGTTCCTATAAAAGCAAAGTCAGTCAATAGATTATACCTTTAATTTGATGTAAGCGTTGTGTTTTGGACCTTAAAAATCTTTGTTTAGTTTAGAGTGGTCATTATTGAGTAAAATCATAGCTTTTTAAATAATATCTTAGCATTAAGGATGGCCACATCCCTGTGAACAGCTATAAAAATGGAGTTTATGCTTAAAGCATAAACCTCAGACTTATGGGCATTTTCTTCTTTACATTTAAAAAAAACACCAGAAAGGAAAGATTTAACTCACTATAGTTATTTTGAGAAGACCAGTTTCCATAAATACTTTTTATTGCAAAATTATAAACTTATACTTCCTTTTCCCTAACTCCATAATTGGCTTCCTGCATACCATTTACCTCCATGTCTTAGATTTCCATAAGAGTATTCTCCTGATATTTGTGTGGTCAGGAAATTCTTCTATTAATAGACATACAGCGCTTCCCTGTGTGTCCAGAAGGATAAAGTGCTAAAGTCTTAGACTGGCATTCAACTTTTCAGACGCTGGCCCTCGTTTTCCAGTTTCATCTCCACACCAGGGTTCTATACCCAGTTCTTTCCAGTTCTTTCCCAGTTTCAACAGTGCATTTATTTTCTGTCATTCCACATCCAAAGGGATTTTTCAGCGCAATTTTATCCCACTCCATTTAGAGACATACATGCCTACTTCTCTGTATTCCATGAGACTTCTCCATCAGCAGATCTTTTCTAACATACCCACTCTTCTATTTCACTGACTCTTAATTTAATAAAGAGTGTATATGGGTGTTTTGTCTACATGTATGTCTGTGGTGTACCATGTGAGAGACTGGGGCCTGAAGAGACCAGAAGAGGTAATTGGATTACCCCTGAAACTGGAGTTAGAGGGTTGTAAGCCACTAGGTAGTACTGGGAACCGAACCCTGTGTCCTGTGGAAAAGCAGCAAGTGCTCCACTGAGCCATCTCTTGAACCCCTGACTCAATCTTTATATGGTGATGATTTACAACTCATTTACTTTGTAGGATTTTTTTAAAAACTGGAGACAAATATTTATGGCATAAGTTTTACATCTTACTTAATGTTTGATGTGTAATATAGTGGGTGAGACTAGGTTTACTCCAAAAGTTTTCCATTACTGATCTACAATTTCTTTTCATTATCTGACCAAATCTATGCGGCTATTTTTGCAGTAATATCAATATTAATTTAACATTAAGTTTCATCATCGCACTTAGCCCAGATACTGCTAACATCAACTTGGTGTCCTCTTGCTGTGAGTTTGACTCCTCAGGTTGCATCATTATTTATCAAATTATATAATAGCTGACATTGCACATAGCTAGTTTCTTAAGGCTAATTAATGTTATAACAGACACTACAATTTCTTTTATTTTTCAGATCGAATGATACTCTGTGATTGTATATACAAAAGCTGTTCAGAGATTTAACAGGTATTTGATGCTATTAGAATAATATTCCTATGAACATCACTGTATATTACCATTTAGATTTTAAATGTCACACAAGGCTTGAGTGTTGATGGTTGTTACCTAATTGCTAGTACTAATGGGAGGTGGAAGAATCTTCAGAAGGTAGAGCCCAGTGGAAGAAAAGTAGGCCACTGGCAACATGTTGTGGAAGGAAACAATGGTATCTTCTTTGCATCCCTGCCTCTGTGATAATCAGCAGGTTTATTCCCCTGTGTGATGACCTCCTCCATGTTCTTCCTCACATCCTGCCCTAAGTAATAGGATCAAGCATTGAATGAACACTCTGAAACTCTGAGCTGAGCTGAACATTTTTGTCCTTTAAATTAATTAGCTCGATTATTTAATCGTATAGAAAAGTGATTAATAATGTCTTCTCTGGTCTGCAATTTTAACTCTGTGTTTCTGACTCTTTTACTCTGTCTCTCTGTCTCTACACAAACACATACAAACACACACACATATTCACTCACAAATAAGAGCTACTGGGTCAAGCTCTGTTAACCTTATCAATATTCATAAATATCCATACAAATTGAGAGTTTCAGAATGAACAATTCTTCTAATTATTCACATCCATGAAAAAAGTTTTATGTATGCACATCATTTAAATATTATAGCTTTGTAGTGAATCTTGAAATCAGAAAGTGGGAATTCAGTATAATTCTTCAGAACATTCCATAGCTCACCCAGAAAACCTGGTTCTGTTACTTATTCAAACCTCTGCCTCCTTTTACTTTAACTAAAGCTGAATTTGCTCATTTTAAGTAAAAGTTGTCAGCAAAAGAATTCAGAACTGAGCAGCCAGAAGAATTAAAATACATATGTTCTAGATACTACAGAATGTATTTTATTTTTAATAGATGTTTATAAGATATTTGAAGGCATGCAAATGTTGAATTTGTCAAACAAATATTGAAGGCGAACAAAACAAATTATAGCAAATCCCTCTGCATCTATGAGACATCACACCAAGGAAGCTCTTACTTATACTTTCCATTTTAATAAACAATAAGAATGTTCATGAATAATCCAATTTATCAAAAATATTTCCATGTATGCTTTTACCCAGCTTCTTCTAATTAAGAATTCTTATTTTTTTCTTTAAAGACTCATCAAGGACAAAAGTTTGCACCTCTCTGTATTTTATTAACAACCCCTCCCCCAACTACAGGTGCTAGGGTCCCAAGGATCATTTGCAGTTATTATTTTTGGTTCTTTCTTGTACAACACCCAAAGAGGACACTATTTATGGGAATCAAATTACTTAAGAATACTTCTAAGCCATTTAGGCAGGGGTCAATACGCATATTAGCTGAGGGCAATAGGAATATTCAAGCCCAGGCATCCTTGTTTAATTCACAGCTGGGACTTCAGTAGCTCCCTGCTGTTGGCTTGGTTCCCTAGGTTACCCTTCACCTTGCTCATAGTATCCAGACAGCATGTCAGGACCTATCTTATCACCACACATCAGCATGTGTGTGTAGAGGATCAGCTGTTCCCATGGAACCTGGGTCTGGAGATCTGGGCTGGAATGTGTAGTGTTTCCAAGCTCTCTTTTTAGCAGCTGCTCACCCGCTCATTATCCAAGGCACTGAATCTTTTGAGGAGTTCAAGTGGTGCTCTGGTCCTTCCTGCTCAGGGTCCTACCATGTTTTCTCTCCAGAATCTCTCATGGGGACTTAAGGACACTTGTCTCCATAGACCATTTTTGTCTGTTCTATTTTTCCTCTTCAGGGAAGTCAAAGAAATATTGGTAACTACTTTTTCTTATTTTAAATTCTTGTGATAAAAATATCAGAGCTCTCTTTCCAACCCTGGCATCAAAAATATTTATATTTCTAGCTAAAGATTTAATGCCATGGAAAACCTGTAACACTATTGGCAAATGTTCTCACATATTAATAAATATAGAAGAGGGCTTTTAAAAATAAAAATAAAACGAACATCTACATAAGACATAAGAAAGAAATATTTGTGAAATCAAATAAAAATATCAAATAAAAAGCTTACTGTATTATTATCTACACATATGTATGAAACAACAATTAATGAAAAGATTCCATAAAATTGAAAAAGAACATGGAAGAGGATATTGGGAGGGTTTTGAGGAGGAAAGGGAAGAGGGAAATGATGTAATTATATTATAATCTCAAAAATTAAAAAAAAATGTCTTACTTCCTCAACTTTGAAAAATATCATGTTGTATGGTAGCTCTTTGGTTTAAGTGTGTATTTAAAAGGATAAGGTTTGGTGATAAGACAAATCTAGTGGAATTAGCTTGGGAACCACTAAAATTATAAGTCTTCATATTCTTTCTTTAATTTTTATTGTGTTTTATTTTCAAGTCAGGGTTGTTCTGTATAACAGCTCTAGCTGTTCGGGAACTCTCTCTGCAGACTAGGCTGGCTCTGAGTTCACCAAGAGTTCTGCCTGCTTCTGTCTCCTGAATAACGGATTAAAAGCTGGGATTAAAGGCATGCACCATACTGCCTGGCTAAATTTTAGTATTTTACATATGATAAAGTTCTCTTTTATATATGAAAGAAAAAAAGTAGAAGAGAGAGCAGGGAGAAAGCGAGAGAGGGAAAAGAAAATAAATCTCAAAATCTGGGTGCTCAGACATATTTGAACTTCTGATTAACAATAAAAAACCTTTTTAGTGTAAATACATTCTAAATATCATGATAAATACTTATACAAATAAATCATTGGTTGTTCAATATAGGCCACCCAGAAGCCTCAGAACTCCCAGGGATTAAACCATCAACCAAGGGGTACATATAGTTCCAGCCAAAAGTGTGGCAGAGGAATGCCTTGTCAGGCATCAGTGGGAGGAGGTCCTTGGTCAAGTGAAGGCTTGAATAGATGGCCCAATAAAGGGAAATCAGGGGGCGGGGAGTGGGTTGTGTGGAGGGGCATATACTTGAAGGCAGGGGGTGGGCAGAGGGGTTGGGGGTTTTCAGAGGGGGGGAACTGGGAAAGGTTTTACCATTTGAAATGTAATGAAGATTATATTCAACAAAATAAAAAATTAAAAAAAAAGACAAGACAAGGAATCTTCAAACATAACATTGTGTTTGTATTCTGTTGGCCATCTATTGCTGGGCATGCAACCTAATAGTTTGTTTCCCTAGTGAAACTACCTTGGAGGAAACTAAAGTTTCTTTTGTCAGTGGTTATCAATTGGAAATTGCTTCTGGTTTAGGGATGGGGGGATACAAAAAAATTCATTGGTTGTTTACTGAAATTCAAAGTTAATTGCAAGTCATATTTTATACATTGACCTTAATAATAAAAATGGCCGTTCACTCAGGATGAAAAAGAAACTAAGCAGCTGGACATTTCAGAGCTGAGCTCTGTGAATTGTGATGCAAAGCCAGCTTGGGATGCCAGTGAATTATTGCTTCAAGCTTGAGAACACACAAAGACTCATGGGGAGGGAGTGGTGGTAAAATAGTGGTGTATATATGGCAGTTCCTGAATTCATATTGCTGACAGATTTATACTACAAATGGGAAAAATCATCTAAAATTAATGGACACCGACTAGATCGGATATTGTCATCTAATGTAGTGAAACAGCATAAAACACCTGACCTAACCACACTCTGGTGACATTCTGCAAGTCAGCATTATGGTCATTATTCTCTTGAGCAAATTTATTGTCATCAACTATGTCTCATTGCTCTTGATCCCATTTATAATAATTCTCAGCAAAGGCCATGAGTAACAGGAAAGACACAAAACACTACATGTCTTCAACCCACCTCTAAAGACAATATAATGGAACACAATAAAGTAGACACCAGTTCCCCAGCCTTTTACATCAGTGCCTTGGAACTGTAGTTTACAGCAGGATTTAAATATCTCCCGCAGGAGCTGAACTGAATAGCACAGAGTTTTGTAGGCTGAGTGTCAGAATGACAGAATAGTCTTAATAGAACACTTAGCCTTGTTTTCCTAATGCAGCTCACAGAGAAGGCATCATAAGGAATGGACCACGTACTATGAAAGTTGCATGGTATGATAAGAGAAAGATGGTGTTGCATTCTTTGTACTGGAACTTCTTAATTAGGAAATATTAAGAAGTACGGGTATATTCCCCTGAACCATTGTCATAGAATTTCTTTCTGAAAGATGACCATTACTACCATTCCAACCACCGAAGGCATCATGTGATGTGACCTTGTTTCTCAAGCAGGAGACATCTGGGGTTTATTCAATGTGTAATATCCAACTCAGCATCCAAATTTTTCACATAGTTTCTCCTTGCGATATCCACCTGCACCGAGTTCCACTTTCTCAAGACATCTGCTAATGTTCCATTCCCGCCCAGATACTTTTATCATTCCAAAAGTCTTTTCATGTGGAAGTGTGGGAATCTGGAAAATTGGAGGTGGCATTTAGAATTTCCTGCACTGCTTCCTTCATCGGGAGTGGCTCCACATTTTATGTCACCTAGTCATTTGTTCTGGAAGTTACTTTAAAGATCACTACCTAGATGTAAGCTTTGTAGACATCAAGTGTGTTTTGCAGCCCTGTGAGTGTATCTTGAAAAACAGCCAACTAGAGGTAAAGCACCAATGTGCCAGGATGGATGAGGATTCAGACATAATTATGCTTTATGCTTCACTAGAATACATTTTTCTGAAAGTTACACCTACTGTAATATGGAAGTTGCTTGCACACTATTCTGTTCTGCACAGTGAGGGCTAGGGCAGAGTACCTGCTGTCAAGGATCAATGAATTCAGGTGTGGAGTTGAGGCAAATGCAGTGAAAACTAAATCAGCAGGTGAGTTTGTGAGGCAGCATGGAATTTCTTAGCTGTAAAGGATGGCAGAAAAATGGCTGCTTATTATTTTCTACATCAGCATGTTTCTCCTCCCTAGTTAACATAAAATGGTGAATGTAATTGGATCATTCTTTAGATAGAATTTCTGAGTGTATTAATAATAATAGTAATAATAATATCAATGTTATTATAATAATATAAATAATATACGAGTTATAATGTACTCAGTACTTCCAATTAGTATTCCAATACTTTTTGACAAGTTAGCAATTTAATCCTTTGAATAACTCTATTAGCTAGCAGTTAAAGAAAAGAAATTTGCACAAGTTCATACAAATGTTTGGTAGCTAAGCTTAACTGACATCAAAGTCCCTGCCAAACAATTTTATTATCCAAGTGATTTTCCCTTCTTAGCTTTTTACACTTTTAAAAATAAGAATTCCAGGACCTGTTGCTTCTTTTGTTCTTTTACGTTATAGTCATCTGAAAGGAAAACCATCTGACTGGTAGATGGTTCTTACAGGAGATGCCATGTTTGTACATGAGTGTGATCAAGGGTCCTCGGCAGTTCAGGCCATGGGAGATGTAGTGAGGACAGAATAAACATCCCTGCCAGCCTTAAAGAAAGCCAAGTTTTCCTGGGACAACAGAGAACTAGTAACTCCTTAGGGAAAATACAGCGATTTACAGGAAAGCCACAAAATCTCTCTGTGAGCAACCACAGTGTTACAGCATGACTTCAGAAGCCATTGAATCCATAACAAATAAGGGAAGCAGTGAGCTGTCTCCGGCTTCGGAACATCTGTTAGAACTACACCTGCTGCAAAGATTTCCTGGTTCCTATTCTCAAGAGAAAGTCAGCCAGCAGGAAACGGGGCAAGAACACAATGACTGTACTGAGATGGTCCTCAGCCTTGCCTTAATTCCTGAAAACACTGTTTCCCCTCTGTGTACACAATACTTTACAAGGCAGTGGGAGGCAGGGAGTGGGCTGTGCTTGGAATTTTACAGAATAGAAGAATGCCACAGGGTCACCAGTCAACTAACCAGACATTAATGCACCTGGCTAGTCCTAACTAAGTGGGTTAACACATGGAAACCAAACATGTCATACACATCAGAAGCACTCAATGGCTCCCCACACTGCCATGAATTTCTTTCCTCTACTTCAATGATTCTCAAACTCCAGAGTGAATCAGGACCACCTGAAAGCCTTCTCCAAGAGATTGCTAGATCTGATATCTTGGCATCTTTGACCCTGCATATCTGGTATTTCTATAAGTTCACAGGTGACAAAAGCTGCAGAATTGGGGACCACAGTTGGTAACCATTGCTCTGATGTACAGAAATGGAATTATCCTATGCTGATAGCTCTAGGTTAGTTGTTATCAACCTTCCTATGTTGTGACCCTATAATATCACCTTATCTTGTGGTGACCACCAACCATAAAATTATTTTACTGCTACTTCATAACTATAATTTCACTACTGTTATGAATTATAGTGAAAATACCTGTGTTCTTAAATGGTCTTAGGCAACCCCTGTGAAATGGTTGATAGACCCTATAGGCTTGGGAATTACTGCTCTAGGAATTCTCTACTCTAGAATACATTTTGATCTGATCCTCCTGTAAGTACTGGAAATCAGACTATCATTCCTCACTTAATCCCAGGATTTTGCAACTGTGTTTTATATGAATTTGTCATATAAAACAACAACAACAAAATGAAGAAAAAGAGGAGGAGGAGGAGGAAGCTATTAAGATCATCTGCTGTGCTCACGCTGGTACAACAGAGCAGGTATTTTTCAAAATGCTTCATTATTTTAACATATAGGAGTATAGGAGATTTTATCTGGAATGCATTTGCTGCAGATGAAAAGCTAACCTTGTCTGTGATTATGTATGTGATCTTAGGACTTAGCACTTGACCTCCCCTTGGTTAATTTGAAGGCCATAAAAGTACTGGTATACATAGAATTATCAACCAAGTTGTTCTGAGGCTCCTGGGGATACCAAGCATCATTTAGAGAAGAAACAAGGAAGAACACCATCTTCAAGTCTAAAATATTTATCATATTTATTACTATGTTATGGTGACTGTTTATTATATTACTACATAGTGGTAACAGTATTTGCTTCATAACATTATCATTACTAATCACATAATTTCAAAACAAAAGGTGCTATATTATAAAGCATGAGCTATTTTTACTATTTGAATATTTAAATAAAATATGTTAATAAAATACACATTTTAATAGTATATTGCATATAGCTATTTAATATCAAGTTGTTATCTGTAGTACATGACTACTAAACTCTTATAACAATATACTCATTTTATAGTAAGATGCAAAAAGGCATTTTTAAAGTTCTAAATATATAAGCTCAAGACACGTATGACATATTAAAATATTATATGTGGCAGCTATAGTCATATTAAAATACACAAATTGTTCAAAGATGAGTGGTCAATGTATAACATGTCCATATAAAGTACATATGTAGCACTAATAGTATATATGTAATATAAGTAATGCTACTTGTTACTTTTATATAGGCACCACCGTCAGTGCTTATGCTTCAGTCTGTTCAGCAACATAAGCATAAGATTATCATCAACAATTCCATTAGAATTATAATTTGAATAAACAAATGGCACAATATGGCAGAGGATTGTCACATTTCCCCAGTACCCCAAAAGTATAGTATAGGTTGGAGAGATGACTCCACAGATCAGAGTATTTTCTGCTCTTATAGAGGTTCTGGATTTGGTTCCCAGCACCCACATCAGGGCAGGTCACAACAATCTGTAACTCCAGTTCCAAGAAATCTGAGAGTTTCTCCTGGGATTTGTGGGCTGAGCAAGTATAGCCAGATGGGTTTCTACCCGAATGCTTTTGACTTTCCCTATGCCTCAGTTATTACCTAAACTGGGTTGTATCCTTACATGATATCTTTGTATCATATTAAAGGTCACAACAGTAGCTCTCGGTGAGAAGCAGTTTTTGCAAGCTCCTAAAAGGAAGGAATGAGTTAGCAGAAGGCCTTTTAGACAAAGTTCTAATTCTCCACCACTGCTGTCTTTATGAAATGAGTTACATCTCTGGGATGTAGGCGTGCGAAGAAGGCAAACCCAGATGAAGAAGCACCAACAGGGCAGGTTCTATGAGCCAAGAGGACAGCCCTAGAAATGCCCTGAGAGAAAGCCAGCCCTAGCAGCACCTTGCTTTTAGAAAGCCCACTTCTAAACCTGTGAGAAAATAAATACATCTCTGTTACACCTATGTGTTTCATCATGGCTGCCAAAATGCTACTAGCTACTGTAATTGCCTACATTCCCATTTCCCTTCCCAGTCTCTTTAGGCCAACCACATGGAAGATGAAATAAAAGGGAAGCCGTGGGCACATCTGTGGAGAGAGATCAAAGTGAGTGTTCTAACGCCTATACAGAGTGACTCTAGTTCCTCTCAGTATGTCTTGTTCCATGTTCAAAATATCTGTGAAGACGGGGACCTTCATGGCTGAACAGAATCACCCCCAAATCTTGTTTCAGTCAGAGCCCTCGGTGTAGCCTTGGATTATCCCTGTGGAGATCCCCCTTCCTTTGCATCGCAGGCACTGAGATGACAAGACTGAAATACCATGTCCAGCTTCTGGACCAAAGTGTTTCTTCAGCAATAAGATCTGCCAGCAGCAGATGTGGAGAATTGAGTTCTTTATCTCGCTGCAGGCTGCATGTACTGAGCACTTGACTTTTGACCAACATGCAAAAGGCATATGCACAGCACTTACCCTGTTCACCTGACTTTTTCTTCTTCCTGCCTCCCTTTTCCAACCTTTCTCATATCTTTTTTTCCACCTTCAATATTTTCTACCACTTTCTCTCCTGGTTCTTGTTTTTACTCCCATATTCTCTCTTCTCTTGACTAAGTCATCTTCAAAAAAAAAAAATTCTTAAACGTTCCCTCTCTTTGCCCCACCCAAATCCCTCCATATTTTTCTGCTTCTTTTTATTCTAGAAAAAAATGTTCTCTGATACAAAATATGCCATGGTCTGTTTTCTCTGAATTCAACAGACAGTTGTCTTAGTGTTTTACAGCTGTGAACACACACCATGACCAAGGCAACTGCACCACAGCAGTTAAGTGACAACATCATTTTGACATAGCCCTCTCAGACTGAGATGCTAAGAATGGGTGAGGATTTGGGATTGCCTGGAGGCCTTCCATGTCTTCACAGTCATCGTGCTGGGCAAACATGAAGCCTCCCTCCACCCCCATTCAGGAGTGCTACTGAAGTCAGCTAAGGTAATAATCCTTTGAGATTCCTGAAGTGGTTTGGGTGTGTTTAAAATAGTCCAGTCAGTGAGGAGGACAGCTGTGATGCAGTCACAGAAGTGACATTGATTTGTGAGCTACTGGTATAAGATCAAGCTGGAGTTTGAAGGTCAAGCACAGCTTGTCATATCTTGGGACCAATCATGTCTTCTCCAGAGTATTTCCTGCCTTATTAATGTAACACTACAAGACAAAAATTTCTCAACAGTGAGATTAACATTACAACACCCTGACTGTTCGACTGCTTTGTGGGAAATGAACAGTGAAGAATATCTTGGCTGGTCACAGTATTTAGCTTCTTAGCTCTCCAGGCTTTTGGATTCCATTCTACACACAGAATAACATACTTAAAATCCATAAAAGGACTTCTGAACTTATGAGAGAAATATGGCTTAACACGTTTCCACTGGCCCAAAGAAAATAATTGGTATCCCAATAAAGTCATTATTAAAAGTAATGGATGGGCACAGTCTGGAAAATCACTTTTGAAAAATTCAAAACAGGACGAAACAGGAAAATGTCTGGGTTTCAGAGTGTTATTAACAAACATGTACTGTCTGTGCAGGGGACAGACCCTCCCAGCCATGAATTACACATCCTCTCTTTGCCCTATCCTCTAATGATGGCAGAGTCTATGGTTTCCAGGTGTGGTTTTAGAAAGAGAGCTGGGAAAGGAGAGGTGCGGATGAGAGGACTTTGCTAGGGATGTTTAGGCTACAAGTGTTAATTGACTGCTGTGAACAGGAAATGGCAAAGCGAAATGAAGAACACAACTTCACAATACTGGAGTCACCAAAACTCTCCCATTTTTGTATGCATGAGGAATCTGCCTTAGAAAATGATACATAAGAGCAATATATGTTCCAGATTACTTGTCAACTCATTAACAGCGTGCTGTTCCTTTCCAGCTATTTCTTTATGTGTACACTTCTGAACAGATCCCATGGTTTCTTAAGATCAGAGAGCCATTTTCAGAAAGGCCTCCTGAGGTAATTTGATTTTAGTAAGAACATCATAGACTGCAGAAGATCTGTGAGACTGTGCTCACACTCAGGTGTCTTCTTTCTCAAGTGTTTTCCATTTCGTTCTTTTGAGACAGACTTTCTCACTGACTCTGGAGCTCACTAATTAGTTAGCTGCCCTGTGAATCCCAGAGATCCATCAGTCTCTACCATTTTTCTCCCAGTGCAAAAGTTACAGAAGCATCCAGCTATGTATGAGGGTTTTGGGAGTTCAAACTCAGGTCTTCATGTTTGTACAATAAGCACATTACTGTAGACTTAACCATCTCCCTATCAACACGTGGTATACTCTAAAATAATACATGTATAGTCTAGTAAAGACATAAGCAATGGAGATGTGCTTATCTAGTACATATATATATATATATATATATATATATATATATATATATATATATATATATATACTAGAATGCCAATATGTGTGCATCTGCCTACATTATATGTACAACTTTTAAGTCTCTTTTTTCTACTCTCTTTCCCTGATAATAACCTTGATTCCAGCAAGGGAGCAATTGGCTTCTTCATTCTCTGCTGACTCTGGCACTTCCGGTCAACATTCCTGAAGAAAGTACTAGTGATAACTTATAGCACTGAATGTGTATGGCTCCCTGAGCATGGCCAAACACATAGCTATTACCAGTATTCTAAAGAAAGCACAAAGCTTTCTCTACAAGAGCCTTGTAGAAACCTCATTTTTATCCAAGCTACAACTGGTCCAGTTAGTTGTTCATTGATGTTAAAAAGAAGATTAAGAAGAAAGTAATGGACAAAAGATATTTATGTTTCCGGTGTCACAGACTGAGAAACTCATTACAATGGATTTCGAAAACTAATATTAGGTTCTGTGATACATAGTTTGTCAACTTGATCTACACTAGAATCAATGGGAAATAGAGTGACAGTGGGAGACTATCTAGATCAGCTTGGCCAGTAGGCATTTGGGGGGAAGTTTATTTTGATTAAATTTATTGTGTGGGAAAATTTAGCCACTATGTGTGGCACTATCCCATAAGCAGTATTCTGACCTACATGAGGGTGGAGAAAGTGAGCTTAGTTCAAGTAAGCATGTATTCATTGCTTTCCATTCCTGGTCAATGATATGATATGACCCTCTAGCTTCTGTCACTGTGCCATCCTTGCTGTGATGAGCTATATATGGGCTATAATCTATATGTGTATAATCTGTCTCTCTAAATATTTATACATATAAAATCTATAATGAGCTATAGTCTGAACTGCGCATCAAATAAACCCTAACTCCAGTAAGTATCTTTTGTCAGGGCATCTTATCACAGTAACCCTAAAAGAAGCTAATCAGGTTTCTAAATAGACATAAACAATAAAACAAAAAATATATTTATATATAATGATCACTGTATTTTGAAGTACATGAGTATCAGCAATAGGAGGTCTGGAAATAGAAGTAACATATTTCATAAGATCTGTGACTAGTTCAAAATGATTAGCTCATAAGTTCTTTTCATACTTAACTCAGATACATGCTCACAAGTCTTCGACGCACATCTGCTGCTGTCCACTGCCTGCTTTCTTTTGTTGTAGATTATTGGACAATCCAGATGGCCAGAGAGGAACCAACCATACCTCACCACTATTTCATCCATGTCAATGTCATCATTCACATTGCCTTGTCTCTGGGCTTTTAATCTGCGATACCTCTAGCAGTGAGCTACATTGGTAAGTTCAGATGAGAAATACCTCAGAAATATCATCTGATCCAAATTATTTTAATAAGATCTAAACATTCTGAGAGTTAGTTTGTACTTCTGCCAAATGAGCACATTAGGTGTATCTAAGTTCCCATGTGGACATCATCCATGAAATCAGTTTGCATCAGTCTTACTCCATATTAGTTCTATAATACAGAGAAAGAATTTCATACCATACAGCAAAGAGAACATGAAGTTAACAGTCTCTTCCCAATTATGTTGTTACAAACTCTGGGATTCTCTCTTTAGCTGTGTTATAGAGAGCTGTGTCAAAATAAGGGGAAAAAATGCCCAAAGTGTATAAAGCTACATGTATTTTTATCTTTTCTATGTTAGAGAAGCTGATATAAATAAAAGTTTATTCAAGTTGATTATGCTTGCCTAGAAATGAATTATTCAGATTTAGTGTATTATAGAAAAGATTTCCCTGTTGTTTTCTTGTCTTCCTTGTTCATTAACTTACTAAATACCATGACTATTCCACTTGGTAAACATATATTTTTAATCTCAAGAAGTAAAACTGAAACCCAACAGGGATGAGTATGCCATGTTCATAGGACATGATGGAACAAAGAAAGTGTGGATATAGAACCAGTATATTTTCTATATAGTACATGCTATGCATTGCACCTGTGGGCATATACACTTGTATTGTGTGTGTAAACAGTTTTTATTTGTCCCTTAAAACTATCAAGAGAAAAATGTTAGAGTCAGGACACAGATCCAAGGATGTTTATAGTTTGCATCATTAAACTCACAATGTTTTTCCAGTAATTATTACACAAGCACATGAGGCTACAAACATCTCTAACTCCAGTCCCAGGGTGTCCAATTCCCCTCTTATAGACTCTGTGGGCACTGCATGAACATGGTACACAAAGATGCAAGCAAAACACCTACGTACATAAAAGTTTTAAAATATTTTTTAAAAATCTTGAAAGCATAAAACAGAATGAAACAAACAAATGAACAACAGGAAAATCATCATCCATATGGCTCTGGCACAGAAAGAGATACATAGGTTGATAGAATGAAGCATCCAGATACAAGCCAATGCAGCTACAGCTGCCTGGTTTTTGAAAAATACCATAAATATATGAAGAAGAAATCATCTCCAACAAATGATCCTTATCACTCACCCTGCAGAAAACTAAATTTCAAATGAATGAAGGATCTTGACCTGCTAAAGATAAAAGTAGGTAGTATGCTTAGCCTTCTAGGCACAGGTAAGGACTTTCCAAGCAGACTCTGGTCACTCAGGAAATAAGACCAACAATAGAGACATAGGACCTGATGAAACTAAGAGCTTCTGTGTGGCAAACAAGAATATCATTTGAATAAAGAGGCAAACCACAGAATGGAAGAACATTTTTTTTACCAGAAAAAAGGAAAGAAAACCCTATAAATTTTAAGAAAACAAAATAAAAATCATCAATCAAAGAGAAAATTCCCATTAGGGGGAGAAAAAAAAAACAACCACAAATGGCAACTAAACATTTAAATAATGTTTAGCCACCACATCAGCATTAGCCACCAGAACAATGCAAATTAAAACCACTGTAAAATTCTATTTCACTTTAGTAAAAAAGATTATCATTAACTTCAGTCAAGTGGCTAGATATAAAATAAACTCAAACAAATCAGTAGCCTTCCTCGACTCAAAGGATAAACAGGCTGAGAAAAAAATTAGGGAAAGGACACCCTTACAATAGTCACAAACAATATAAAATATCTTCGTGTGACTCTAACCAAACAAGTGAAAGATCTGTATGACAAGAACTTCAAGTCTCTGAAGAAAGAAATCGAAGAAGGCCTCAGTAGATAAAAAGATCTCTCATGCTCTAGGATTGGCAGGAATAACATAGTAAAAATGGCCGTCTAGCCAAAAGTAATCTTCAGATTCAATACAATCCCCATCAAAAGTCCAACTCAATTCTTCATAGAGTTCAAAAGAGCAATTCTCAAATTCATTTGGAATAACAAAATCCCAGGATAGCATAAACTATTCTCATCAATAAAATAACTTTTGGTGGAATCACCATCTCTGACCTCAAGCTGTATTACAGAGCAATTGTGATAAAAACAGCATGGTATTGGTACAGTGACAAGCAGGTAGATCAATGGAATAGAACTGAAGACCTAGAAATGGACCCACACATCTATGGTCACTTGATTTTTGACAAAGAGCTAAAACCATCCAATGGAAAAAACATAGCCTTTTCAACAAATGGTGCTGGTTCAACTAGAGGTTAGCATGTAGAAGAATGCAAATTGATCCATTCTTTTTTTAATTTTTTTAAAAATTATTTTAATTATTTACTTTCCAAATGTTGTCCTTCATCCTGGTCCCCAACCAGATTTCTTCACCCCATTTCCCTTACCCTTTGCCTCTGTACAAAGTTCAAGTCCAAGTGAATCAAAGACTTCCACATAAAACCAGATACACTGAATCTAATAGAAAAGAAAGTGGGGAAGAGCTTCAAACACATGGGCACTGGGGAATTTTCCTGAACAGAACACCAATGACTTATGCTCTATTATGAAGAATTGACAAATGATACCTCATAAAACTGCAAAGATTCTGTAAGGCAAAGGACACTGTCAATAGGACAAAATGGCAGCCAACATATTGAGAAAAGATCTTTACCAATCTTCCATCTGACAGAGGGCCAATATCCGATATATACAATGAACTCAAGAAGTTAGACTCCAGAGAAACAAATAACCCTATTTAAAAACGGAGAACAGAGCTAAACAGAGAATTTTCAACTGAGGAAACTGGAACGGCCGAGAATCACCTAAAGAAATGTTCAGCATCTTTAGTCATCAGAGAAATGCCAATCAAATGACCCTGAGATTCTACCTCATACCAGTCAGAATGGCTAAGATCAAAAACTCAGGTAACAGCAGGATTTGGGGAAAGAGGAACACTCCCTCTATTGCTTGTGGGATTGCAAGTTTGTGCAACCACTCTGGAAATTAGTCTGGTAATTCCTCAGAAAATTGGGCATAGTAATACCTAAGGACCCAGCTATACCACTCCTGCGTATATACCCAGAAGATGCTCCAACATGTAATAAGGACACATGTTCCACTGTGTTCATAGCAGCCATATTTATAATATCCAGGAGCACAACCCAGAAGTCCCTTAACAGAGGAATGGATACATAAAATATGGTACACTTACACAATGGAATAATAATCAGCTATTAAAAATAACAAATTCATGAAATTCTTAGGCAAATGGATGGAACTTGAAAATATCATCCTGAATGAGGTGACCCAGTTACAAAAGTACACATATGGTATGTACTCACTGATAAGTGGTTATTAGCGCAAAAGTTCGGAATACCCAAGATACAATTCACAGAGACCATATGAAGCTCAAGAATAAAGAAGACCAAAATGTGGATGCTTCAGAACATCTTAGAAGGGTGAAAAAAATAGTCACAGGAGGAAATATGGAAACAAAGTGTGGAGCAGAGAATGAAGGAAAGGCCATCTAGTGACTGCCCCCACCTGGGGATCCCATCCATATACAGTTTCCAAATCAGGATGCTATTGCTGATGCTGGGACGTGCTTGCTGACAGGAGCCTGAAATGGCTATCTCCTGAGAGTCTCTGCCAGATCCTGACAAATACAGAAGTGATGCTCAGAGCTAACCATTGGACTGAGTGCATGTGGAGGGAGGAATTGGAGAAGGGACTGAAGAAGCTGAGGGAGTTTGCTGCCTCATGGGGGGAGCAACAGTGTCAACTGTCCAGATCTTCCGGAGTTCCTGGGTGCTGGGCCACCAACACATGGAGGGACTCAGGGCTCAGGCCGGATATATAGCAAAGAATGTCCATGTTGGAAATCAGTGGGAGGACCAGCCCTTGGCCCTGAGGGCGTTTGATGCTCCAGTGTGAGTAGGTGGGTGGAGAAGCACTCTCATAGAGGCAGGAGGAGGGGGAAGGGATGGGAGTTTTCTGGAGGGGAAACATGGAAAGGGGATAACATTTGAAATGTAAATAAATAAAATATCTAATAAAAGAAAAATATATTAAAATTTATTTTTAAACAATGAATACTAGTGGTGATGTCATGTAAAGAAACCCTTATTCCTTGTTGGTGAGTGTGTGAGTTGCTGTAGCCTCTGTGGAGATGGGTGCAGAGGTTTCTCCAAAATCTAGAAATCCAACTACCATTTGACCTATCTATACCATACTTTGCCATATACTCAGAGGAATATATATCCTATCACAGAGATACCTGCTTTACAATGTCATTAATGCTTTGTACCCGGTAGCCAGGAGCAGCCTATCTACTGAAAAATAGATGATGACAATGTGGTACACGTGTACAATTACATCTTATTCATCTTCACACCAAATAAATTATGAAATTTGAGTATAGATGGACGAAGCTTGAAAAAAATTATACTAAGCAAGGAAACCAAGACCTAGAAAGATAAATACTGTGTAGACTCTATCCTGTTTGGACCCTACCTCAAATCTTCCATTTGTGAATTTAACTTGGTGTGCTCCTAGAAGTAAAAATAATTAGAGAAGTTTTGGCTCCTGGGGTATAGGTAGGGAGCAGTAGAACAAACATAATAACAAGAATTTGGGGTGAGAAGTTTAAGCAGGGCTGCATATGGGGGTTATGAAATGGTGTGGAAGTTAATCCAAACACAAAGGGGATGAACTTATTACATAATAAATCAATTCAAAAATATAGGTGAGAGAGAGAGAGAGAGAGAGAGAGAGAGAGAGAGAGAGAGAGAGAGAGAGAGAGACTTGCAAAGCTGAATGATGATGCTTCTAAAGCCGTGGGGTTATTCACCACAACCCCCAGTGCCACTTTGGAAGGACATGCTTAAGAGTTGGGGGCCAGGAAGACCTCAGATGCACAGACACAGGGAAAAGGAGCAATGTAGCCTCTCTCTTAGCAAGTTCAACAAGACACCATTCTCAGTAATAACTTGTAGCAAAACTATAATTGCATATATTCAAATGAAACTAAAAATAAATGAGCATTACCTATGTAAATTCTTGAAGGTTTCATTAGAATATTGTCTGGGAGTCCAGCAGGATGGGTCAGTGGGTAAAGGTGCTGTCCACCAAGTGTGATGACTTGACTTTGATTCCCAGAATCTAGAATCAATATGGTAAAAGGAGAAAACTACTTCCTATAAGTTTTCATTTGACCTTCATATATGTGTGATGATTCACACATGCCACCCATCCAGGACACACACACATACACATATACAAACACATACTCGCACGCGCGCGCGCGCACACACACACACACACACATACACACAGTAAAATGTAAAATAAAAAAATTTAAACAGATTATTCTTTTGGAAACCGTAGTTTTCTCCTGCCTCTTCTAAAGAAACTCATTTCCCATTGGTTACCATTTTGCAAGAAAAATGCAGGTGCTAGTCTGAAGAACCATAAAGGGGGACTTGGTGGCAACAGTGGAAGTTTCACATGCTTGTAATTTGTGGGGAAAATTGCATCTTAGTTTGATCACCTGGGCTGTGATAGTGTCCATGAAATTTCACCACGTTTTCTTACAAGTCACAAAGCAGTCACACTATCAATACAGGGAACACGTTCATCTCTTACAACAGCAAGTGTCTTCATTATCCCTGCTAATACTTTCCAGCTCTTACTGTTCCAGCTCTCTTTCCAAGCTTACTTACTCTATCACCCTTGCAAAGCACTCAGGGATCTGTTTTCTGTCTCTTTCCATCAGTTGACAGGTCCTAGAAGTTTACATAGCAGGAAACAAAACATGTACAGGTTTTTAGCTCTCTCTTTCTTGCCTTTTTAGCTGTAACTCTGTTTTTTATCATTTTAGCAGTTGCTCTAGGATGTAATAATATAAGTTTACTGTTCGGTGGCTTAAGTATTTCCCTTATAGTATTATAGAATAATAGTTCACTTTTATTTCTTTCTCCCCAGATTTCTTTTAATTATAATCACACACTGTACACAGTCTGACTTTTTGGAATAAACGTTGCTCACCATTCGTTTCCTTAGTGATGAAAGTGCCATTATGTGACTCACAGCTGTTTAGATGGATTGCAAACTTGTTCAGTTTAGGGTGCTTTTTCATAAAGGTTATTATTATTTTAATTCTAATTTCCAATGAAAAGTAGAAAAATAATTTATATAGGTATTTCCCCATCCAAAGAAATACAAGTATTCATTTAAATATATGAAAAAAAATGCTTTTTCATTAACCATCAGATAAATTTAAATCCAAACTACAATGAGATATTATCTCATTCTAGTTGGAATGGCAATTATTAAAACACACACACACACACACATACACACAGACACACACACAGACACACACACACACACACACACACACACACACACTGCCTAACATAGTTATCAAGTGAGAAATGAACTCTAACAAATGATTGATAGAATTTAGCTGGTACATCCATTAGGTTGAAGAGTATAGATGTTCTAGTTCAAAATGATATGTTCTGCATGAGGTCACACTTTGCAGTCATCCCAGTATCTTGGAACCCAAGGGAGGAAGATTCTGAGTTTCAGGTCAGCTTGGGCACTAGAGGGAGGCTTTCTTTGGAAAAAAAAATGTGAATTCTACCTTTTTTTTTTCATTGAAAACAAATCTAATAGCCCATCCATCTCACTTTGGATAGACAGCCACATAAAGTGAAATTAGCATTACCAAAAGACACCTCCATGCCTGTGATAATTAATGTCAAAAGCTCAGATAGTGAATCTGTATAAGCGTCCATCATAGGATGAATGGAAGCAGTAGAGCAAATACACATCCCAGCATCTTAAGGGTCGTAAAGAAGTGAGCCCTGCCATTGGCAGCAAAATGATGGAAAGCGTGACATTATATTAAGTGAAATAAGCCACATGCAGAAAACAAGCATCTATTCTTCCTTGTATGTAGAAGCTAAAGTAATGCAACAATTTAGTAACTTTCTAAGAAACAAGCAAGCTTTCTAGAGCAACATCTTGAAGACACACTGACTCAATACTGAAATAATCTCTGCTTTTACTGTCCTTATGTATACATGTAATAAGTTGTTAATAGTTCGACTTAAACTGTGCTTAAATTTTCATTAACATTGTACTGCACAACCTTATATGGAAATCAATTTCTTTTATGAACTGTGTTTAAGTATCAAAGACTGTTTTACTCTTTACTTACACTCTTTTTAGAAACAAGAATTATTTAAGAAAAAATTCCAAAAAAAGAAAGAAAACAAAGAAAAAGAAAACCAGTACTCGAGATGTTATTGTTTGAGTTGTTTTGAAATACATGCAAAGCAATTAAATGAATTTCAGCTCTGGATTAGACAGAATTTCCAAAAAGTTCTGAAATGCCCCTAAGCATACTTCTGTCATTTTCTGCAGTATATTTTATGTGTAACGGTAATCTTAGTATTGTTGATTACAAAAATCACATTTACCAACTGTGTTATATGTTGAACTTCTGCTACACAGTATAAAATCAAATATGCAGATAAGGTGAACTCCTTTTATAAGAATGAGCAAGGGCAGCCATGTCATTAACTTGTAGATTTTCTTTCACCTTTAATAATTTGTCAAATTATACAATATAAAAATGTCTTGAAATAAATTTTCTCTTGATGTTTTATTAGTTAATATTTTCTTCAATACCTACTTTATAGACCTATATGTCTGATGATGCATTGATAAAAAGAAAAAAAAGAAAAGAAAAATTCCTTGAATTTTTAAATCTATTTTAGTGTTGCAGAGACAATTGTTAAGTTTATTTAAGAAATACAAGTAGTCATTTAAATATATGAAAAAATGCTCTTTTATTATCCATCAGATAAATTTAAAACCAAGCCACAATGAGATATTATCCCAAACTATAGACAATTAATGACTGCTGAGAAAGGGAAAATTAACCTCTTTTCCCAGATAGTTATCCAATGCCAAGTGGTTGGCACTGGTGTGTGTGTGTGTGTGTGTGTGTGCACGTGCATGTGCCGGCATGTGCAGGTGTATTTGTGTGTGTATGTTTGTGTGTATGTGTGTAAAATATTAACAATAAAGAAGAAAAGAAGCCATAGAAGCCATCAGAAGAGAGAGGGATGAAGAAGGGCACAAGAAGGTTTGGTAAGGAAAGTACAAAATGATAATAGTAAATTTTGTTTATTTATTTATTTGTATTAGTGCACTGTTGCTGTTTTCAGACATACCAGAAGAGGGCATCAGATCCCATTACAGATGGTTGTGAGCCACCATATGTTTGCTGGGAATTAAACACAGTACCACTCTTATACTGAGCCATTAACCCAGCCTCTATATTTTAATAAATATTTATTTTTGAAATATCACAGAAAAAAATGTGTCTGGAAAGCTCCCTCATGATAAAGCCAAGTCGTAAACATAAAGGTTCGTTCCTAATTTATAAAGATTATCAATAGTTACATGTAATTTTACTTTAAAAAGTTAATTTTTACTTTTGCAACTCTCCTTCATAGTGAAAAAATGTGAATTAATGTTTTCATAAATGCTGGTATGACAAATGAGGAAAACAAAAAGTTACCATATACTAACTAAATCATTTTTCTTCAAGCTTACTGCTTTGTTAGTCTTTGTTCTTGTTTTAATTAAGGCATTTGACTTACCTTAGTCACATAGAAAAACAAAAAATGAGGACAGTTAACCAGTTTCTACTGAGTAACTTCAGATGCTGATTTGTGAGGCAGTTGAATTCTTTCCTTTTACAAGAAACAATTGCAGTACAAATCTATTTCATCTACACAATTTTAAAGTGACTTAAAAGAAAATTTACTGTGATTCTATTCAGCAATGACTGAATCAGGACACTGATAGACAGACTTTGAACTATTTCTGGGATATCAAGCAGGTCAGATATTGAAGGTATACAAGAATGCAGGCATGTCTCCCTGATAATGCATTAGAAGAAAAATGCTGATTTAAGACTTGAAAAATATCACCTTCATCGAATAGAAAGAAATGTGTCCCCAATTATCTCATCTCCTACAGAGATAAGAAGTATTTCTTCATGTCCATCTGATATTAAATTAATTGCAGAATGCTGTTGGCAGGCTGGACCAACTGGAGTAAATTCCACCATGAACGTTCATGTGTTACACACCTGCGGAATTTCCAAATATTTTTCAGATGGATGAGAGAGTGAAATGAGAAGAGACATTCTCTTTTGACCTTCAGGGTTCATGCTGTGTAAATAGCATCTGAATTCTTTACCCCCCAGAAATCTAATATTGATCAGATGGTTTGTGTGTAACACATGTGATGTGTGTAGATAACAGTCTCTGGAAACAGTCTCCTCACACATGCAGCCCAAGAACTGTGAGGCAGGTGTTGGGAAATATGCTTCATTATCAATGCCCGGATCATATAACCCCAAGAGACACCTGCCATAGCCTCTTCTTCAGAGCAATAAGGTGCTTTCTTTGAACCAAAGAACTGGCCTCATTAAACACCAAATATATCAGTTCCTTGCAAGATCTTGGATGTTCTGATCTCCATAACTATAGTAGCCTGAGCAGACCAAGACACTGACTGAAATTCGGGGTAGGTTGCTGATATATGAAATTGTAGAATAGCTTTTCCTTTGCTCAGAAGTCCAAAATGACACTACTGCTCATTAAGGTCAAGGTGAACCTTCATGACACCAGTTTATATGCTCCTTCAGGGGGTGAACTGTGTCACTTTTCTAACTGCTGTTTATTTCCTATGTCACAAGTTCCCAGCCATGCAAACTCTACAGTGTGACACTCTGCAGCAAATGTTCCTCACCAGGTTTGCAATGCTGAGCTCCTTGAGTTCTTTGAAGCCTTTTCTTAAATCCCACTTCAAGAGAAGGCTTGGCCAGACATCTCCTAGGTAAACCTTTGAGACCCCTGATCTGCAGATAACTTGGTTACTGTAACCTGAGGACAAGTGATTCCATTCTTTACAGCAAAATATTTGTATTTCTTATGTTATACCAACTCCCCCCCCACACACACACACATACATATACTGTGACCTCTTCAAGAGCAAAGAGCTCCATCTATATGTTGAAGTAGCTCCAGCACTGGAGCTTCCAATGACTAAGGTCATATAATTAAGGCATACAGAAGATGCTTGGATAGGTGGGTTTGAAACCCACATGTTGATATAAACTAAAATGTGTTGAAAATCCTTCTTTCCTATCAAGACAGTAAATGTGGCTGAGGTTGTCCAATAATAGAAAACAGGAACAAATGGAGATGAGCGCCATGAAGAGATAAGAATCACATTTTGAAAAACTAAGTGAAGAAAATTAAAAACTCTGGCAGGTCATGATCTACCATATGGGCCAATGGTTGTTCAGCTATGACAAATAACAAATACAGATTTTTCTTGCTGCTGAATTGGGGGTGGGGGTGGCACATCCCAGGGACAAAGTCCCAAGCTGCAAATACATCCTTTGGCTGCTAGGCAGTCGTCCACAGTCAGATTGTGAAATGAAAGAAGAAAGAGGGAGGTAAGGAAAGAAGGGGGAAGAATAGGAGGAAGGGAAGCAGTGAAAGTGGGAGAGGGGGAGGGAGGGAAAGATATAAAAAATAGCGGAAGTCTAAACAAAACGTAAAGAGCAAGCTCATTGTTAATTTTTTATTTAAAAATGTCTTGTATTCATCCACACTTTCAAATTGTACATTCATAAAAAAATCTACAGATATATTTTAAATCTACCTTATGTTTAACCTGTTATTTTTTAAAGATGTATTTGTCTATTATATGTAAGTACACTGTAGATGTTTTCAGACACCCCAGAAGAGGACATCTGATCTCATTACAGATGGTTGTGAGCCACCATGTGGTTTCTGGGATTTGAACTCAGGACCTTCGACAGAGCAGTCAGTGCTCTTAAGTGGCGAGCCATCTCTCCAGCCCCTGTTTAACCTGCTATTAACTTTAGTGACTAAGGCTGCATTACAGCAAAGTCTCAAGGTTATAATTTAAATGGTAAAACATGATCATATGACTGAAATTGTTGCATCATAATTCAAATGCACTTTGGGTTTGTAATACTTCATTACATATTTGTAAACAAAATTGTATCCATTGCTTATCCATATTTCCTGTGAGCTCTCTGTTTGTAGGTGTATTATTACTATACTATTTCTACCTCTTTAGGAAGACAGACACAAAAGTATGGATGTACTTTCTTGGTTCTTGTTAACTCCTAAACAGAGAACAGGCTAAAAAGTTAACAGTGAAAACTGAGGAGAAGAGACAGTATTATATTAGCTAGCCTGACTGAAAAGGCAGTCCTTGGTAAGTGGGCCTTAGGAGAGCAAAAGGAGAAGATCAATTGATCAATATGTACCCGTCCCTAGACAGAGTAGGCGACTCTTGCTCAGGTTCTGATTCTTCCCACTTTTTTAGTCTTTCTTCCCTGGTTGGCGGGAGGTGGGTACAGCTATAATTGATACAGTCATACACAGCTGTTTTCCCTCATAGCCCTTATCTCTTTTTTTGTGTGGTATGGTTTTAATTATTGACAATCAATAGTGGCTTGAAATTTTTAAATGGAAATTTCTAAAAATGAACAATTTCCAAGTTTAAAATTCTTTACCATTCTGAATATCATGATAGAATCTCAGACTATCAGATCATCCACCATGCATAGGGTATGAGTTGTCCCTTTGCAGGGCTGGTGCTTCCCTGCCAGTGGTCACTTAGCACCTGTTTCAGCAACCAGAGTGATGTCACAGTACCATAGTGCTTGTGTGCTAGGAACTATTTTTATGCCGATGGCCCAAGTACAATAATAGCAATGCTGGCATTTCAGAAATGCAAAGCAAACACCATAAAGTGTTTAGTTTAAGTACAGCATCATCTCACATAATCACATAAAAAAATTCATAGTTTCAGAATCAGATGATGTTTGAGACTGAGACCATATACCTATAACTCTTATTGTAGTATATTATTACAGCTGGCTGTTCTGTTACAAGCTGTTAGTTACTTGTTCTTTGTGTTTTCCTACTGTGCTCAATTAATTTAAATTAGCTATATAAGTTGGAAAATACAGTACATGTAAGGAACTACCCATAATTTTAGGCTTCTCTTGCAGTAGTTTTAGAATGTACCTCCCAAAAAAATGGTTGCTGCTCCCATGTACTGCAGTGAAACCACAAAATCAAAACAATTACTGATAAAGACAAACAGAAGCAAATCTCCAAAAATTATATTGAGGGCTATGGATAAGCTCTATTGGCACTGTGTTTCCCTAATACATATAAGATTTTGGATTTAATCCCCAGCACCACATAAATTGCTCATCGTGGCAGCATGTGATACGATTAGCACAGAAAAAGATTAGCTATTTGAGCATAGTTTAGGATTCATGAGAATCATACACACACACACACACAAACTGTATGGAGAAAAGTAATCCAGACTCAAAGAAATACATACCATAAGATTCCATGCATACAACAGTGATAAAAGAAAGAAATCAACCCGTGGTTGAGGAAGTCATAGTGGGGGCTGGCATTAAAATATAAAATTTAATATAAACTAAATCTATATATATAAGCTATAAATTTTATATATAAGAAATGTAATATATTTTATATAAAATTATATATCAATATGGATGTATAAAATGTAAACATATATAATATTTGTATTTTGATACTTGAATATTAAATATAGAAATTCATGCTATACTCCTACAGCTGATTAACAACTTCAGCAATGTGGCAGGTTACAAAATCAACTCAAGCAAATCAGTAGCCTTTCTATACTCAAAGGATAAGCAGATTGAGAAAGAAATTAGGGAAATGTCACCCTTCACAATAGCCACAAACAGCACAAAGTATTTTGGGGTGACTCTAACCAAACAAGTGAAAGACCTATAAACAAGAACTTCAGATCTCTGAAGAAGGAAATCGAAGAAGACCCAGAAAATGGAAAAATCTTCCATGCTCATGGATTGGCAGGATCAATATAGTTAAAATGGCCATCTTGCCAAAAGCAATCTACAGATTCAATGCAATCCCCATCAAAATCCCAACTCAATTCTTCATAGAGTTAGAAAGAGCAATTCTCAAATTCATCTGGAATAACAAAAAACCTGGATAGCTAAAACTATTCTCAACAGTAAAAGAACTTCAGGGGGAATCAGTATCCCAGACCTCAAACATTACTACAGAGCAATAGCGATAAAAAAAACCTGCATGGTATTGGTACAATGACAGGCAAGTGGATCAATGGAATAGGATTGAAGACCCAGAAATGAACCCACATACCTATGGTTACTTGATCTTCGACAAAGGAGCTGAGAACATCCAGTGGAAAAAAGATAGCCTGTTCAAGGAATGGTGCTGGTTCAATTGGAGGTCAGCATGCAGAAAAATGCGAATTGATCCATTCTTATCTCCTTGTACTAAGCTCAACTCCAAGTGGATCAAGGACCTCCACATAAAACCTGACACACTGAAACTAATAGAAAAGAAACTGGGGAAGACCCTTGGGGACATGGGCACAGGGGAAAAATTCCTGAACAGAACACCAATAGCTTATGCTCTAAGATCAAGAATTGACAAATGGGACCTCATAAAATTTACAAAGTTTCTGTAAGGCAAAGGACACTGTCAAAAGGAGAAAATGTCAATCAAGAGATTAGGAAAGGATCTTCACCAACCCTAAATCCGACAGAGGGCTAATATCTAATATATGCAAAGAACTCAAGAAGGTAGACCCCAGAGAACCAAATAACCCTATTAAAAAGTGGAGTACAGAGCTAAACAAAGAATTTTCACATGAAGAACTTCGGATGGCTGAGAAGCACCTTAAGAAATGTTCAACATCATTAATCATTAGGGAAATGCAAATCAAAACCCTGAGATTTCACCTCACACTAGTCAGAATGGGTAAGGTTAAAATCTCAGGAGACAGCAGGTGTTGGTGAGGATGTAGAGAAAGAGGAACACTCCTCCACTGCTGATGAGATTGCAAGATGGTCCAACCACTTTGGAAATCAGTCTGGCGGTTCCTCAAAAATCTGGACATGACACTGCCGGAGGACCCTGCTATAACTCTCCTGGGCATATACCCAGAGGATTCCCCAGCATGCAGTAAGGACACATGCTCCACTATGTTCAAAGCAGCCTTATTTATAATAGCCAGAAGCTGGAAAGAACCCAGATGTCCCTCAATGGAGGAATGGATACAGAAAATGTGGTATATTTACACAATGGAATACTACTCAGCAATTAAAAACAATGAATTCATGAAATTCTTGGGCAAATGGTTGGAACTGGAAAATCACATCCTAAGTGAGGTAACCCAATCACAAAAGAATACACATGGAATGCAACCACTGATAAGTGAATATTAATTAGCCCAGAAGCTCTGAATTCTCAAGACACAGTTAGCATATCAAATGATACCCAAGAAGAGGGAAAGAGGGGGCCCTGGCTCTGAAAAGAGTTGATCCACCATTGTAGGGGAGTACCAGGACAGGGAAATGGTCAGGGGTGGGGTGATTAGGAAATAGGTGAAGGGAAGAGGGCTTATGAGACTTATGGGGAGGGGGGAACCAGGAAAGGAGAAAGCATTCGGAATGTAAATATAGAAAATTAAAAAAAAGGAAAAAAAGAAATGTAATATATTTTATATAAAATTATATATTAATATGGATGTACAAAATGTAAAAATATATAATATATGTATTTTAATGCTTGAATATTAAATATAGAAATCATGCTCTTTGGCAGATAGAAGTAACCATTTAGCAATCATCAAAAAATTAAATTTTGTTATCATTCTAGAAAAATGCCATTCACAACATCCCAATAAATACTCACCCAGAACTCATGAAAACCTCCACTATGATTTCTACCACCAAGGTTGATTATATATAATATATATATTATATAATATATATTATATAATATGTAACACATATAATTATGTAATTGTATATTATATATTAGTTATATAATATAATATAATAGAGATATATTTATTTATGATACTATATAATAAATTTTAGATAATATAATTAGCATATATTATATATAATGTAAGTTATATATGTATTATACTATACTTATATTTATATTCATCATAATATATAAATATATATTACACTGAATGCTGGCAGATGAATATACTGCATTATTTCTGTATAGTGGCTGCTCCTGGGATATAACAAGAAAGCATAGCTCAATAAAACCAAGGAAATCAAATTTAATCTGCCTTCCTCCCTATAAATCACCTGTTTCTACTAAATATCAGAGCAGAAAGAAAGAAATGAGAGATTAGAACCTAAGTAGATTTTCATTTTCTATGTCTGGGATCAACAGAACTTTAAATCAGAACATCAAGGCAATGAAAAATAAAGTTAGTAACAATATGTCATTCAGCAATACTGTTAGCTGTGAAGTAGATGATCCTACAATAGATATTCACATTCATAGTAAACACGGGCACTTCTTATTTGATTCTGTAAAGTCTGTAAAGTATGGCTTTTTGGAATCAGGAGTTAAATGTAGGACAGATAATGTAGTGCAGATTCACTGCACTTCGGTGCAAAGAGTTAATGGTACAGCTCCAAATCCACATTCTTTTGTTTGCTCTCTTCTGTGGAACAAAGGTGGCAGGTCTGACTTCATCTTCCGAGAGAACTTTAAGCCTTAGATGTTATGGACTTAAGTGAGCCTCTTAGAATGACTTTGTCAAGCTTAGGAAAGTTAGCCAAGTAAAGCTTTAAGATATGTCTAGGCTTTTTGTTATTTTTTCCCCAGCTACTGGTAGGGATTGAGCACATAAATGAATGAATGAGTCATGACAGCACAGTCTTCAAAACATTTTCCAGTTGCACAGTTTCAAAATCATCCACTGAAATTTTTCTGGAGCAGCAATGAAGGCAAACTAATTTGAAAGGCTAAGTTAAAAGACTCTGTTATATGATTCTATTTATTATTCATTTAAATAAAAAAAGAAAAAAGAAAGTAGTCTAAATTACTTATAAAAACATGGTCAGTCACTTGATGGTAAATCCATGGACTGACTATAATTTAAGTTGTATATTAATGATGAAGAGATATCAACCGGGAACTAAATTTCTCCAGGTAATCTATAAGAAGACAGAATTGATTCTCTTTTCTTTAACACAGACAGGCTGTGTTTATAAGTTTGAGATCTCAATATCACAATTGTACAACTCAGTGCTGTGACTTGGAAAACCTAAAAATGCTAAGTGATGTACCTTTGGTAGAAGGCTCTAATTGTTCATAATAAGGCTTTGTAAAATACTGTGTGCATTTGCTTCTGAGAGAGGCTGGTTGCCATCTCCTATGACCTCGTCTGGTATCACTCATAGAGCTGAAGTCAGCCGGGAAGATTCTACAGGAAGTACTCATAAGGGGCTTTAGCTGAATGGGTAGCCTGATGCTTCCTTTCTCCAAAGGGTTAGCTTGAGCTTGCTCATTTGGCATCCAGAAAGAGACAGCAAGATGGTTTAGGAGAGATGAAGACTTGTCTAGAGAGCCGGATGACCAGATCTCATTGTGGAAAAAGAAAACAGGATCCAACAATTTGCCCTCTGACTTCCACACACATAGCATGAATGTCTGTGTATGTATGGACACACACACACACACACACACACACACACACACGCACATACACACACACATATTCATATTTTAACGTACACTAATGGCAAACTGATAGGTCCAACTCAGGAGCTGAAAACTTTTTTTCTAACTATGTTCTTTTCTACCATCATCAGTTAATTCAGGGAGTTAAAGTAATTGGTAGCCATTTCAAATGTAGCATCATCTTACATTGTCACAATAATTTATTTTCTTCTAACATATGAAACACACTCACCACCTTCTAAGAGTATCAAAACCAGTGATAGACATAAGTATTATCTGGGTAAAAGACTCAGAACTATAACAAATTGTCCCTTCCCCCCACAGCATTTAGCTGTGACCTTCCTGGCTGGCAACCCCCACCCTTTCTCTGGCGTTATCTCTGGCCTATTCAAGATAACAATACAGCCGATTTCACCTCAGCGCAGCTCCACCCGGAGACCAACAGAAAACTGCTTGACTGAAAGCAGACAACCAGCTGAGAAGAAGATCTATGAACTCTCCGCCATTTGGGGGGCAGGGTGGTTTTTCCTAAGATTATAAATATTGGCTTAATGATAGTAAAGTCGGTCTCTATGGGCAACTGTCCTCTTGACTCATTTCTCTTTCGCCCCCTTCCCGTTAAACTCAGAATTCTCTTCCAGGTAACCCAGTTCATATGTGGCCGCTGGCGGCCTACAACAAATGACACAGTATAAAATCATTCCACTTCTCTTTTTGTGAGAATTTGTTTGCAGTGTATGTGTGTATGTGTGTGTGTGTGTGTGCGTACACTCATAATCAGCAGATGCACTAGTATGCATACATGTAGAGACCAGCAGTCAAGGTTCTTATGCTGAGGTGGAGCATCTTCCTCTATTACTGTTTATTTTTTGAGACAATGTCCCTCACAGAAACGGATTCTGATTCTCACCATTTGGGGTAGACCAGATGACCAGCAAGCATCCTGAAACCCATCTGTCTCCCTCTCTCAGCTCAGGTATTTGGATTACAGACACATGCTGATGTGCCTGGCTTCTGTATGTGCTCTGGATATCCCAGTTTTCCATGCCTGCACACCAAACTCTTTACCACTGAGCCAGTCCCCAGTCTGCATGCTACTTTGCCACGAAAACTTTCTTCTGTGGTCTCATCTATCTGTAACCATGCCCTGTGCCCCCTCATATACTTCTAGGATGACACTTTCAATCCTTTAGTCTTACCTTGTTCTCCCAAGTATCTCTATCTTCACTTTTCCAAAATTTCATAGTCAACAATTTTTATACCAGATATGATATTTCTTTCTTTATTTCTACAATAGCACCTGCTTGACCATTATTTTCATGGTGTGTCTCATCACAAACAAATAAATTCCAGAGAAATGTTGCTGTATCTAATTGGCATTGCTACTTGGGACAGCTTCCTGCTTATAATAGAAGTTCAATCAATATTTCCACGATTAAGTAACAGATATGAATCTTTATACATATGTCCCCATAAACATGCAGCAGGAATCATCTTTGCATAAACATGGTGTATGCCTTAAATTAAAATATTTTTACATAGTAAATCATAAATTTACCAGATAGTTCTAAAATGCAATTGATTTAAACTTTTGTCAGAACATCTTTGATGGTCTTTGTAAATTTGGCTAGCATTCTGAGAAGAAATCACATCTCACTATTGTTATGTGTCTGATTACTGGGGGAGCTTGGCCAATATCACTTGGGCTGATATAGTTTTTTCTAATATGAACTGCCTGCTTATGATGTAAACATACTTTTCAGTTATTGACTTTAAGGGTCATTTTGTCTTTAAGTTGCTAATTAAAAGTTAAAGTAACACAGACATTTCCCCAGCTTGTCACTTGTCTTTTATGTATGTTCTCTTTTGATGTATGATTTGAGAATTTTATCATCTTGTACCTTCTGAGGATTTTTAATTTGAAGATAGCTTCATGACTGTGATGTGCTGGCTTATCGTGGAATCACAGGCAGGTTTTTATCTGTGACTGAAGCTATTTGAGCTCACTGGGAGTTGGACAAACGGCTTCTGCTCTTATTGATGTAATCATTCAAGGTCTTATTTTATGCTGCCTCTGTTTAGAGACCTCATTTCTTTGATTTTTGTTTTTTTTTTCTCTGAATGTCCTTATGACACAGCTCTTTGCATCTCCCATATCACACTATATGATTTAAATGAATTAATTATAAGCCTGAGTTCAGTAGTCTAATTTTTGATGTTGTGTACCCTCAAGTCTATGTTCCTTTGATTATGCAGCATAGCCATTGTAGATAAGGAATATCAAGGAAAAAGAGTTACTTGGAACCAGATTGTAGGCTATCTGTCATAAGTTATCAAAACAGCAGAGCAATTTATTAATTATGTATTCTTTCTATTTTTAAGAGCCATAGAACAACCACTAATATCTATCAGAGAGTAAATCCTGTCAACCAGTGTTGATATTTTTCCAAAAGATATTTAGCAATATTTAGGAACAGTTTTGATTATCATAAACAGAGGAAGCTCTATTGGCATCTAGTGGGTAGACACTGGTGATAAAACACTTTTTAGAAAATCACAATTCAGCCCCAAATATAAACAAAGCTAGTATTTGTAAGACCCAAAAAAACTTTAAATATACATCTGATTTTTTATCAAATAGATTTTTGATCACTTCATTTCAAAAGACAATCTGTAAGTATACAGATTAATTTGAAATCAATCATGTGTGCACAATTGAAATGCCAAGATCTATAAAATCCATCAAAGGTTCAGAGTTGTATACTGTAACTGGCTGTTAATATTAAACTAGAACAATGAGCTGTGGCATCAGAAGTTACTGAAAAGAAAGGACTTCACAGAAAATGTGATTGCCTCACTCTAGTTCTTTCCATTTATAAATGTTTAATATCTCTCTTTGATACTCTGTGTAATAAGATCTGTTCACTGGCCACGTGATCCCTTACTCACATATTTCTTTGTGAAGAATTGAGAGGAAAGGATAGTTTGAGTTCCCTCCTTCTTCATGCTTCCCCCTCTCTGGTTCCTGGAACCCTGACAGTGTTGTTATGCCCCTGGAACAAAAGCTTTTGCCAATGTCCTTCTTCATCACCCACTACTTTTCAATCTCAACTGCTCTCTTAAGACCTGGTACAGTTTTGGATTTCTACTGTTCTAGGTGGCTAAGTACCTCACCACTCATTGTACAAGGTTAGTAGATTAATATTCTCTCGGAATCCTATCTGGGTGTCCTTTAATCTCTGGCGAGCCTGAAGAAATCACTGATGAATAGAGTGTAGGAGGAAATCCTAACATGGAGTTCCATATAGGGTTCAGATGGTCTCAGTAGACCGAAGTGTAATGAGAACAATCAACAGTGGAGGGATGCACAGTCAGGATGATTAGGAGCAATAACACAGAAAGCAAAGCTTCATTGCTTAGTACCAGATATCTTAAGTGTGCCTGTTTGTCTGGTGTCCTAAATTAGAATAAGTCATGTCACTTTATGTGATGCAATGAGACTTTACTGTACACATGAAGGCTGGGAGGGAAGCCAGCATTACTAAGAACCTGCTATTGTCTAGGTACTTGTAACCTTAGCTCTCACAAGGCTCTGAGTGGTTGGTATTAGCTCACAGTAAGTGATGAGAAGACAGAGACTTAGGGATATTGCGGATCCTGCTATGCCCAGGTTCCTAGAGCTATATACCAGCAAAGATGGACCAAAAGCATTGCACTGAAGACAAGGCTCTTTAGTAGAATGGAGGATAACTAAGCAGTTGCCTCTTTATTCAGACAACTTTTTCTGAGTCAGAAACCCAGAGCAAGGTTGTAGAATCAGAGATAGAACTCCTAGAAAGTAAGAGAAAGTCTTCAGCCAGATAAAGAAAGAATACTATTTGTTAAATCTTTGTATTTATATGGGATAAATAGATCTATAATGTATACTCACATAGTAACATGGGGAGTAAAATGTTGAAATATATAAAAACAAGTTTGGTCTCCTTTTGGTTTGTATGCTGGTTAATCAGGCCTAGAACAGACAGGACAGACTGCATCTGCACACTCAGAGAATATGGATAATATGCAGTTATGAATCTTTTTGCTATTTCCTGTGTATACTCATGCCCTCTCTCTCTTCCCTCTTCCTGTTTTGTTTTACCTTCTAATAAGTTAGTGCCATGCAGGATTCTTTTGTACTTTCTCTTTCCCAATGCCATATATCTTACTTGAACTGTTGGACTGAATAGGCCATGAGAATGATTCATTAGTCATCCTCACTGTGTGGAGAATGAGGGGAGAAACCATAAGAACTTGTCTGAATTTGAGACATCTCTCTCACAATGTGACTCTGATCAAAAATCGAAACAGGACCATGGCAGCAGATGAGATGTGTACTGAGTCAGGCAGAGAGACAGATGAGCCTGTAATACATGTCAGAATATAAGGGTGGCACAGTGATGAAAAGAGAAGGAAAATGAAGGGCAAAGGAGACTCTAAGCATGTAGGCACTGCACTGTTCCAGGAGATCAACTACATTCCAAAGTGCTTATGGCTGGATATGAAGCTTGTGAAGACATGTCACATGGCCAGAAAGGGCCTTGGAAAGTGGTATCCACCCTCAAGTTCTGAAGATTTATGAGGCCATTTCTCACTCTGTCTTACCAGGGATACATATAAAACATGAATCTGTATCTTCTTAAAGTAAAGAATAGATACTATTAAATAAATAATATTAAAGACAAGGAACTAGAATTGATTTTAATCCTTTTAGAAAAATGCGGGGGGGGGGCGCGAACTTATATACATATAAGGATATATACATACATACACACACATATACACACATACACACACACACACACACACACACACACACACACACGCACACAATTTTTCTGGACTTCAAAAGGCAATTAATTTATTCCAAATGGTTTTTTTATTGTTCCTACTTGCCTCCCTACCTTCATTTTTACTGTGTGTGCTGCTTCAGGTGATCCAAGAGCTAGGCAGAAATTAGTGTCAAGACAGATACAGCTCTGCCATTAAATGACTTCTGTGAAGCTTCTATTACTATGCATGTAGGAAAGATGTGGCATTTATAAACAGAGAAGTTTAGAAATTATCTAAGCAAGAATGTATGCCAAAATAAGGCTACATTACTGGAAAATTGAAAACTAGAGGACTCATAGGAACTAAGGTGAGCAAACAGGGCAAACATCATGGTTAGAAGAAATTTCAATAGTTATGTAATGGTTGAGATGGGAGGATTTTATTTCTGCTGGGCACTGTGTTCTATTCAGTCAGAGAATGTGCCAGGAGAATATAATATAGGAAGAAGGAGAGCTAGCTCATGGTTGAGGGGCCCATGGATAGCTCAAATCACCTATGGCAAAGTGAGAGTGACAGGAAGGCAGAGCATGAGCACAGGGGAAATGAGGCTGAGGAAGAAGATGGTGACCAAATCACGGCCTTTTCAAGACAGAATATAAATTTGAATAAAAACTTAGATGCATTTAAAAACTTCAGTGTGTTTATGTGTGTGTTTGTGTGTGTATGTGAGAGAGAGAAAGAGAGGGGGAGAAAGAAGGAGGAAGAGAAGGAGGAGGAGAAAGAGGAGAAGAAGAAGAAGAAGAAGAAGAAGAAGAAGAAGAAGAAGAAGAAGAAGAAGAAGAAGAAGAAGAAGAAGAAGAAGAAGAAGAAGAAGAAGAAAAAGAAGAAGAAGAAAGAAGGAGAAGAAGAAAAGGAGAAGAATGAGGAAGAGAGGAGGAGGAGAAGAAGGAGAAGGAGGAGAAGGAGAAGGAGAAGGAGAAGGAGGAGGAGGAGAAGGAGGAGGAGGAGAAGGAGGAGGAGAAGGAGGAGGAGGAGAAGGAGGAGGAGGAGGAGGAAGAGAAGAAGAAGAAGGAGGAGGAGGAGGAGGAGGAGGAGGAGGAGGGAAGGAAGGAAGGAAGGAAGGAAGAAAGAAAGAAAGAAAGAAAGAAAGAAAGAAAGAAAGAAAGAAAGAAAGAAAGAAAGAAAGAAAGAAAGAAAGGAAGGAAAAGAAAGAAAGAAAGAAAGAGAAAGAAAGAAAGAAAGAGAAAGAAAGGAAGGAAGGAAGGAAGAAAGAAAGAAAGAAAGAAAGAAAGAAAGAAAGAAAGAAAGAAAGAAAGAAAGAAAGAAAGAAAGAAAGAAAGATTTGGACCCTCCAAAGGTATTTGAGCTTCAGAAGGATTTGAGCAAAAATGAGATTACAGTGTAGCAGCAGACTAAGAAAGGAAAGCAGTGCTGTGGAATAAGTTCAGAATTAACATCCTTGCATGAGGTGATTAAGTATGAGTCACAAGATGTGCCACCCATATATTTGAGATGAAGCTTGAAGGATGGTCTTCCAGTAGATACATAGAATACTGTGTTGTTTTCCTCAAATCGTATAACACTAAATGGAAAGTCAGTTGCTTAAGGGAGAAGATCATGGGATTTATTTTTTAAAATAAATCTCGCACTTGTAACACCTTAGTAATATTCAAACTAAGATATCAGAGAGACAGATGGATGAGTGAGCTTGCAATTCAGAAACAAGTTTCATGACAGACGCTGATTTTTTTTTTTTGAGTCAAGCACAGTGAGGCATTAATTGAAGCCACTAGGTGAAATAGCATCTCTTTGAGAGTGTGAGAACCTAGAAAAATTCCTTGAGCAATAGTATTTCTTGGTTAGGTAGAAAAATCTGGATTGTAGATGGAAGCAAATTAAAGAAGGCAAAGCAACGAAGCATCCTATTGTCACAAAAATAAGAATTCTTTAAAAGTCAAGAAGCAATATCCATGTCAAGTAACTGAAAAGTAGGTTGAAGTGACAACTGGGAAATGTTTGATTTAAGGCTAATGGTAACCCAACATTTCATTGTTACACGGACCAGGTTAAAGACCAGAACCAAACAAGCAGGGAATGGACATGTCCTGTTGGATAGACAAGGCCAAAGACACATGAGATAGCAGAGAAGGGACTAGAAAGGATAAGAATTCAAACTTTAGGTTCCTGGTCAGCTGTATGAAATATTTAACTGACAAAGGCAAGGTGACCTTTGTATGAACTCTATCTACTAGTATCCTACCAGTTAAATCAGGCCATAAATCCTTATTTAGGACCAAAGGTTTAGAAAATCAATTATTCTACTTCAGTTGGGGGCAAATTGTAGAAAGACATAGTCAGGGGGATGTGTACACAGGAAGTGGAAAACATTGAGTCCTTAGTGTAATCTGTCTACATGTCAATAGTCCTGAGGACCATTCATAACACCATTGCATCATATACTCCATTGTCCTCATCTGTGTCAGTTTCTCCAATGCCAGTGAGTTGTTCATGCAAAAAAGATAGGAATTGCTAGGAAATGAGGTTAAAATAGATAAAAGTAGAAAAGCAAGGCAGTTTTAACAGTAATTAAGGCACAGTTTTAGTTGCTTTCATAGTCACTGTGATGATGACTTAAGACAGGGAAAGTTTCTTAGTTCATGAGTCAAGGGTATCTTTCATTATGGTCAAGACAGCATGCTTCCTGGAGTGCTCTGAGCAATGGGAATTGGATTGTGTGGTACCATTTATTCACAGCTTAGCTGGGTGTGAAGCAGAGAGTGTTCAGGCTTGGAACAAGAAGTGCATATCATCTTCACAGCTTTTCCCCTCGTGGCCTGTGTCTCCCAAATAGGCCACCATTTTGAAATTTCCATAAACTCAAAAAAACAGAGACACCAGATGGGGACCAAGGGCTCAAACAGATGAGTCTGTGGGGAACATTTCACATTTGAGTCATAATGGATGGGTATTAATGTGTTAAAGCATTAGATGGGCAATGAAGAGTGATGTCACAGAAGAGGCTCTGAAGTCAACAGAATTAAACTAAAAAACAGTTAAAGCAAACTATTGACAAGGAGACTGCTAACATCAGAAGACATGTTTAATGTTTTTGATACAGAAAAATTGAATAAGATATCAAGATCCAAGGGGTGGCAGGCAACATGTATGAGGAGCTGAGGGGAAGGCTCCTCTTTAGGAAAATGTTAAACAAAACCCTTACTTGCTGGCATCTTTGTATCATGTAGCATCTTTGCTATAGGAATATATTGGTACCATGGCAGAAATGTTAAGGCCAAGCCAGCCACAAACTCTTGGATCTAAAATGCTGTTTCTACAAGAAAAATATCTTTTGACTTAATGACTCTTCCACAAGAGGGAACTCATACGTGGTACTACTTGGGTAACCAAGAAACTCCATCTAGATAGCCCAGGGACCTAGGATAAAATGAAACACTACTGTTTTTTCTAAATAGCAATAAAATTACTCTTAGTAATATTCTGCTATGCAATATATCAGCACCTTGCTCAGCCGTCCTCAGAGAAACTTCCTCCTGCTGCAGATGGAAACAAATAGAGGAGATCTGCAGCCGGACATTATGCTGAGCTTGAGAGGCCTCAGAACACCTACCGCTAAACAGAATGTCGCCATCAAATTCCTCCCCTAGGGGCTCAAGGAATAGGAGGCAGAAAGAGAATAAAAGCCAGAGAGGGTGGCGGACACCAAGGAAACAAGAGCCTCTAAATCAAGAGAACTGGCCCGTATATGAACTCGAAGAGACTGGAGCAGCATGCACCGGGCCTTCACAGGTCTATTCCAGATGGGCTCCTAGAACTGAAAGGAGAACTGAATTCATGCCTCCATCGCTAACCCAGGAGTAATCTACAACTGATAACCACAAGCAAATGAAATTTTAGTTTTGTCAAAGAGATTCTCACAAGGGAATAACAAAATCTATTCTTAAGGATAGGCTGTGTGCCCAACTGTAGAGGGCTAACAGAAAATGAATTCAACAGCATCATTGGAGGTCCCTTGTCTCATAATGTATTGTCGGGGCTCTTAATTTTTTTAAAAAAATGTTATTTTTTACTTTTTTTATACACATTTTTTCTCTATGTTTTACCCTCCAAGTCTTTTGCCTATATAGTATAGCTTCCTGTTCAGTGTTTTGATGAGATTCCTGAGTGTACAATGAGTGAGACACCATGCCTATTCCTTGTTTCTTGTGCCTTTGGCTGGGTTCTTTCCCTTCTATTTGTATGTTTTTTCTTGTTCTGAGGTGTTAGATTTTATTTTATCTTATTATAACATCATCCCTTAGAAGCCTGTTTGCTTTCTAATGGGAGACAGAGGCAGGGTGGATCCAGATGGGAGGAGAGATGGGAGGTGGGGAGGTGAGAGGAGCAGAGGTAGGGAAACCATAATCACCATACATTCTGTGAGAATGATGAGAATATAGAAGGATGTTAGGCCATTCCTATAGCAGATGAAAATCTAAAAATTTTAAGTTTCATCACACAAAATGCTTGTGTGGTATGTCAGGAAGCAGAAGAAGAGTGTGTGAACAAAAGGACAACTATAAACCGACGGCAGCAGATGAGGCTTAGGTTTGTGGTCACATCAGTGTTACCAGGGAGATGGCATCTTAGAAAATGTTATTTTCAGATAATATCCACCAAGCTGTTCTCTCAATTTTGAAATGTGGAAGGTGACAAAAATCAGCCACTGCCACAGGGTTGTACATGTACAGGATCTACATGCCTATGTTGTACATCAGATACAACAGGCAAACAGACACCTGGATGCCTTCATTGAAGGAGACACATAGAGTTTCCGAATGAACTATTGTGTTATAATAGATACAACCATATGGCCATGGTGACCTAAATTACTTCCAGTCAATCTGGGTCCAGATACTGTGGGATAGTCTGGAAAGCAATGAGGAAGGCAAGGAGAACCCCTTACAGAAGAAGTAAGAGAAAGCTGCATTTATACCCTTCGCAGTGTGAGGCGAATAGAACCCCAACAAGGAAACATTGCCCCTGGCATGATCTTTTTCAGTCCTAGAAATAACAGTCTATTCTCACAGTTGGTTGTCCCAAAATTTTTGAAGGATATGAATCAAACATTGTGGAGTAGATGGCAGTAATATAAAATTATAGAGCACTAGCATTGCTTTTTCTACATTTTCATTGAATAAGAAAGTAGAAGTAAAAGAAAAGCATGCAATTATTTAAGGCACTGTACTGACTGCTTTTGTGTGTCAACCTGACACAGGCTGGAGTTATCAGAGAAAGGAGCTTCAGTTGGGGAAGTGCCTCCATGAGATCCAGTTGTGGGGCATTTTCTCAATTAGTGATCAAGGAGGGAGGGCCTATGGTGCGTGGTACTATCTCTGGGCTGGTAGTCTTGGGTTCTATAAGAGAGCAGGCTGAGCAAGCCAGTAAGGAACATCCCTCCATGGCCTCTGCATCAGCTCCTGCTTCCTGACCTGCTTGAGTTCTAGTCCTGACTTCCTCTGGTGATGAACTGCAGTGTGGAAGTGTAAGCTGAATAAACCCTTTCCTCCCCCAACTTGCTTCTTGGTCATTCTGTTTGCACAGGAATAGAAACCCTGACTAAGACAGGCACGATCTTTTTAAAATTATGTGAGTGGTAGGGATTCTAAACTGATACACTAGTTTATCTGAGATCTCAGAAGTAACAAATGGTGCTAAGGATTACTCAATATGC
The DNA here is from genome assembly GCF_947179515.1 of Apodemus sylvaticus. Taxonomy (NCBI): domain Eukaryota; kingdom Metazoa; phylum Chordata; class Mammalia; order Rodentia; family Muridae; genus Apodemus; species Apodemus sylvaticus. Next base: position 116,918,348 of record NC_067476.1, read on the forward strand.
AACTTGAAGTCAAGTCTCGGCCCGTTTGTCTCATGTTTGTGTTCCTGTTCTAGCAAGGGTACAAGTTCTCATACTCAGAAAGCCCTCAGTTAATCCATGCTGAAAAATCATGCACAAAGCATTGACCCTCCTGAGAATATGCTTAAGTCCTTCAGACACATAATTTCATGTTTCTTTTTGAATGGTTTGCATTTAAACTGTTGTCAGTAACATCTGTAGTAGGATCTACAAACTTGGTGGACAGTTGTTGCTGGGAAGTGTTTCCTGGACTCTAAGTTGCTTGTATTTACCTGGAGGGGGAATACATCTATGCAGACTGCAGACTTTTCTCAAAGGTCTCTTGTCTTCCACTCTCCCTTACATCTTAATCCAGGCTTCTATGTATGAATAATCACCCGTTCCTTTACTCACTGGGCTGACCTATCATAGTCAAATACTCTCTCTCTCTCTCTCTCTCTCTCTCTCTCTCTCTCTCTCTCTGAGGTAATCTTTATCCAGGCACTTTCTGATTATATTTCACTTTTTCACACTGTTGTCCCAGAAGACGTTGACGTCATCTGGAGACACAGTAGCGCCATCGGCCTTCAGAGGTTCAATTTATTCTGCCATCCGGAAACCCAGCCGACAAGGCAGCCAGTGTTTGGAATTAAGCTTCTGACATGCAGGGCATGGTGGAGTGCAAACATTGGTTAGTGCTTCCTTTCTCAGCCACAGAGGAAAGCCACACTGATTGGTATTCAGGAAAGGGACCTCCTGTTTCGAAGGATTCCTTCACGCTGTTCAGCGATACTCCTTAGGGTGGATTTTCCCATTTGAACTGCAAAGCTTAAACACAAATATTAACTACCTGAAGCTGCAAATAGCAGCATGGTACATTAAAAAAATAATGAATATTTTAACCAGCCGTTGCCCAACCAAGAAAAATATTATGCAGAAACAAGGCTGATTTTAGAAAAATGCCTAAGGAAACATTTTTTTAAAAAGAGTTGAGCTTCCTTTCAAAGTTTGTTTTTGCTAAACATTCGTAGTTTTGCTTTTTCCAACTCAATTTTTATTATAAGAGAGGTCTCCCACATGTGCCTGACATTTCTTTCAAAATAGTAACCAATACACAAAACTTTGGGAAATGGTGGATAAACTCTTAAGTAAGACAGAAAGAAGAAAATTCATAGCTCAGAAGGGAAGGCGCCTCTTTGTAGGTATGAGTGCTTGAGGCCTCATAGCTCCTTGGGTTCTCAGCTTTTTGGATATTTACAGATTTATCTTCTCATTTATCAAATGAAATTGCTTTATTTTGTTTTAAAATAAAGGAGGGTAATTGTATGTCTTTATGTGGTACAGTGGGATCTCTCATTACCATTCTATTGTTATGTGTGATGATCTAGACAAGAAGTATATCTACCACCTCAAACACAGTTTTTAAATGTGTTGGGAAAATGAACTCTTCTTTTCTAGTTGCTTTCCAACATAATCTTAGTCAAAATCACTTTACAGTGCCATTGGGCACAGAAACTTACTCTCATGCTCCGTGTCCATTCTATCTTCCAGACTCCTGCAACTATCATTCTACTCTGTACATTCATGACAGCCACTGCTTACAATTTCAAACTTAGCGAAATTGTATCTTGTTCAGCTTTCTCTATCTGCCTTATTTCACTTAGGATAATGTGCTCTACGTTATCCACATAGCCACAAATACGACAAAATTTCATCTTTTTTTGAGCTCACTGCTATTTCTTTCTGTTTAGGTACTGTAGTTTCCATGTCACTCATTGTTGATAGACGCATAGGTTGACTACATGCCATGGCTATTGTGACTAATGCTGCAACAACCACGTGGGTACAGATGTCCTTTTGAGTCTGACTTTATTCCTTTCTCTGTATACCCCAAATTATATAGTACTTCAGTTAACAATTTTTGGAAGAACTTCTAAAATTTTTACTGGCTCCCATGATGTGCCTGATGGTGCTGCTTCATCTATAGTCAGAGGAAGACACAGATGCTACAGAGCTGCGGCTCTGGGGAAGGATATGAACCTGTTGGATAGTTTCTTTGACATATATTGTATTTGGTAAAGACCGAAACAACTTTCTTCTAGAATTTTCATTCTCAATCAGTGAAATAGGAATTGTAGACTGGTCTTGGAATACTTCCCTTGTTTCAGGCTATTTTCTCCTCAATCCCTAACTTACATTACCTCTTTAAGTCCTCATAACACTCCACTGAAGACTGGATTAGTATTACCTCCTCAAGCAGATGGGGAAGCTGGTAAACCCAGATGAGCAAACACACTTGGAGCTTTTGTGTGCTGGATGAGGCTCAGTATCCCTGAGCCACATATCTAGCTTAGTCATTCACGTCCGTCCCGTGGCAGCTACACACAGGGTAACGATGCTGAAATCGACTCTCCCTGAATTCAAAACCTTTTCTTGCCAGTGTTCATTTTGTTTATGTTTTATCTAAAATTTCATTATGTATCTTATATATGAAATTATATAAAATACAGGTCAGGGTATCAAAATTCTAGTTGTAGCCTAGTTACTACTCATAAACAACTTCGGTATTACATTGATTTACTTGATCTTCTATGAGGCAAACCCAGAGTCAGTATTCCCATGTTCTCACTGTAGGAATGGACTGGGAACTTCAGGCAGATGCTTCTCTTCCTAGATTGATAAGACAAGTTAAATTTCATATTATTTCATTTTCAGTATTAAACTGCTAACACTCTTATTTTAGAGGCTATTATACCTAGTGAGAGAAAGGGAGCTCACAGTTCTTGATGGGATTTTAGTTCATCCCTTTTGTTTTCAACAAGACTTGTTTAAGTTGTAGAGAAGCAAGAGCAGTTACTGACTGTATTATTCAGGATTCTTTAGAGTCACAGAACTTATGGAATGTCTCTATACATTAAGAGAATTTATTGTAATGACTTACACTCTGTAGTTCAACTAACCCATCAATGGGCAGCTGTGAATGGGAAGTCCAAAAATCTAGTAGTTGCTCAGTTCCAGGAGAGTAGATGTTTCACCTGGTCTTCTGTGTAAGCTGGAAACCTGAAGAACTAGGTTCCAACAGATGTGCTGGCAAGTAAGTGCAAGCAGGAAAAAAAGAGTGAGTCTTCCTGCTTCCAAAGTAGGCCTCCAGCAGAAGGTGTGGCACAGATTACAAGTGTTTATCAACACACCTGGATCTGGAATTTGCTTTGTCCCAGGCTGACCTTGAACTCAGAGATCTTCTTGCCTCAGTCTACTAGGATTAAAGGCCTGTACTCTCTTCCCTAGGCCTAAGCGTTTCATAGCCATTATGCCTCAAGATCTTCATGTCAAGATCCGAGTCAGAAGCAATGAGGAATAGCCATCACAACCTTGTCAACTTGACACAAATCATCTCATGTCCAAATGAAACAATAACCAACCTAACATGATATAACTATCCTTCTTACACTCACAAATGCATTTGGAATAGGTCAGTGTCCCTTGGGAACATCCTTTAAGTATCTCAACTTAAATACTGATTGATATTATTTTAATTGATGTTAAAGAAATTGGAAGAAAGCACAAATAATTATACAAATTTGTTCTTAACAACAACAAAAACAACAACAAAAACCCAGAAGCATTCATATCACGTATAATCCTCATTTCTGTAACTGGTCATGTGGCCTTAGATGGTATTTATAACTACCTTCCTCTACTACCCATTTTGTGTTTCCTCTACCCTCTGCATGCACCTCAGCAGATCTTGTCTCTTTTCCTAGAGGAGTGACCCATAGTTTCCTTCCTGATGGGTCTTTGCCCTTTGTCATCCTGCTTGGATCAGGCCACTGTGGTTCCCCTTTGATGTTAATACAGGGCATGGTAGTACTAAGAGACACCCTAAAGGCTCTCCTGCACTCCAGACATAATCCTTCTTAACCTCTACTGTGAAGAAGCAATCCAATTTCCCCATGGTAATCTAGAGGTATCACCTCTCCTAACACTCTTATTCTGTTCTAAGCCTGTTGGTTTAAGGGCTTTAGAAACCAAAAATGACCAGGAGAAAGTCTAAGCTTCCAGTTCAATGGAATGCTTGTTGTGGCTCCTGGTAGGACCACTCTCCCCTCTGGAACCAAAACTTCTAGGCCAACAGGACTTAGGGTTGTAGGAACAGGAAGCAAAAAACTTTTCTAATGGGTCACTGGGAATGATAATAAGTGGAACTATTTCCTTTTCTACCACTTGATTCCTGGATCCAAGGACCCTGGCTATGGGATAAAGTGTACCATATATTGGAAGCTGATACACAGCATATACTGTCTTCTGAAGAACCCTGCCCCAGCCCTCCATGCTGCTGCCACCTAATTGACACTGGAACTCTGTCTTCAAAAAGCCATTCCATCTTTCTATCAGAACAGCTGCTTCATGTTGGTGGGGAACATGGTAAGGTTAGTGAATGCCATGATCATAGGCCCATTGTTGCACTTCTCTGGCTGTGCAATGAATCAAGTTGACAACCAGGAATAGCCATGCAACTGGGATTCTCTATCAGAGATGTGGGAGGATCTATGATGATGAGCAGATAGTCAGATTAGTTTGGCTACCAACAGAGACCTTAATGTCACTCTTTTAGGTCTGTAGTGTAGATCAAAGTTGAAAAGGTTGTCTGTGAAAACTTATCAAAAATCAATCTTATAGACTCTTTAAGGTAAAAGATTAGATTCATACTCAAACACTTCTTTCAAAATCTAATTCTTATCTTCCTTGGAAGAATATCTATGATCCCTAATTTGACTTTTCAGTTACTCTCTTGCATAGCATTTTTCCCACTTAAACCTCAAAGTCAATATCTTCAATTTTTACAATATTTAAGTTAATATATCTTCCCATCCTTCTCTACTCATCCTATTATCTTAAATGCCATAAATACACTAAATATCAAAAATGACATATTTCAATATTTGATAATAATCTGACACAAATAAATGCTTTCTGCCCTCTCTTTAGCATAAGAATCTCAATGGATGTGAATGAATCTTATTTCAGTGACAGCAGCAGACTGAGTGTCATGTTTATATCATGCAGTACTGCATAGTTAGAAATGGGAACCTGGAGATGTGATGAACAACTCATCATTGGTGCTAAGTGTTTGAGTCCTACCATTCAGTCTTACTTAAGTAGGAGAAAATTCAAATTTTAGAGTTTTTTCATTAGAAACTTGCTTGGGGCTCACCCAAGTAAGGCCAGAAGGTTCAGTGGGCAAAAGTGCTTGTCTGACAATCTGAGTAAAACTCCCTTAATCTCTGTTGGTAGAGAATTAACTCCCATGATTTGTCCTCTGACTTCCACATGTGGGCCATGACACCCATGTGCCCACATACCCTTTGAATATAAAATGCAGGTTAAGTAATAAATTAAAATTCAGGTAGTCATCTCTAAGCAGAGAGAGGCAGGCACAAGAAGACATGGTTATGCTGGAAGTGTGGTACTGGAGCTGATCTTTAAGGTTACTGATCTATTTTCTCCTGTAATTTGATGTCTTTCCATGTAAGTTGCATATGAATAAAACATTTCAAATCAAACATTTTTCAAAAGAATAAATATAGATTGTCCTTTTTAAGGTAAACTGTGTAGGGCCAAAATGACTTTTAATAATTGAAATGCTAGTTATTATTATTTTTTACATTTATTCATTTATGTATCTACATGTACTTTTTAATGCATTTATTTTAGGGTGCACACCCATGTATCAACAAACGCCTACTTGGGTCAGGTCTTTCCTTCTACTTTGTGGATTCTGAGGACAGATCAAGTCCTCAGGTTAAGGCCCCTGTCTACTGAGACTATTCAGACTATTCAGATGAGTGGTTCATCACATCTCCAGGTTCCCATTTCTAACTATACAGCACTGCATGATATAAACGTGACACTCAGTCTGCTGCTGTCACTGAAATAAGATTCATTCACATCCATTGAAATTCTTATGCTAAAGAGAGGGCAGAAGCATTTATTTATGTCAGATTATTATCAATTCAGACCCTTGGAATACTATTTTCAACATAATAAAATGTTAGTGCTTGATATGTGTACTTCAGGAAAATTGAAGTTAGATTCACATCTGACTGCAGTTTCAGGCACATCTGTTTAGATTGTGATAAACTGATGGCATGTGTTCCTCAGCGTTAACAATAGGAACTCTTGTTGTGAGTTCTCTTTCTCTTCCTTCTTCTGAAAGAGTTTTCAAGCATCAACAACATAAAGAAGGAAGGAATTACTCAAAGCGAGGCACTTATCAGTGTTTGATATTGTATGTTCTACTTTGGGACATCATCATTGAAGGTGTGTGTGGTCCTCTAAACTAAGGAACTTCCTGTCCTCCAACAAGAATACCTACCCCCCTGCCCCTGATAAAGAAATGCAACTAAAGCTAAATCCTTCACTCTGGAAAATCCCCAGGTATCCATCCCACATCACCTACTGAGGATCCTACCCATCCTCAGTAAATAAACCCAAGATGCCTTGCCAGAACCATCAATCATGTCCCCTATGAAACCCTAGCTTCCCCATCTCCAGGAGGCACAATTTTCATTTCAGGGCGTAGCTGACTTGCTCATCCTAGCATAAAAATGCTGTTTCTGCTGAGGTCAGTTTTACTCTCCTTCATCTTCACATTGCCTGGGTCAATCATGATCATGTTGTGAAATGGGTTATGGACATATTTACTTGCTGCAAAAATAAGTACTTTAAAATTAGTTGGCTAGAAGAGTCTTCATCTCATTAGAATGTTCATTTCTTTGTACTTTTTCTGCTGTGTATCAGCTAGGATAGCCAGTGGTTAACTTCCATTAGGACCTCTGCTCAAATATGGGAGCACTTTGTAATCTGTGTCTGCCTTGAATGGCTGTTCTCACCTGTACTGCACTCACCCTGCTTCTGCATAGAAGGCAAGTCAGAAAAGTCAACCAGAAAGAAAGCACAGTTTCGAAGGCTCCTGGACTTTCCGCACGTTTGCCTCATTCCTATAGACAGCATGCTTGATAACAATAGCCCAAAGCCATAATTCAGGGGCACAGCAGAACTCTGACCAGCGTGGAGAGGCACACAAAAGATACACATGTCTTGGAGTAGGGAGAACAGGGCCTCCAATGTTGTCCATTAAGGACTGCATGCTCTCATGGCTCTCTCATGGACCTCCCCACCTCCTCTCTAGGAATTTCTGTCTACACAGATTCTATATATTGCCTTCCTGTGACTGTTACCTTATTTCTTCTTCTTCGTTTTTCAATCTACATTGTTCAGTGTTGCTTCACAACTGTCTAATCAGACAATGAGGAATAATGAAGGAATGTCTTTCCTAATTAGCAGTCCATCAGAAATGATTGAAACTCTTGCATATAGTTTAAATCTTTGTTCACTGATTCACAAGTACAACCTAATTGATTCAGTCACAAATTACACAGTCATTACAGCCATGGTTTACGGCCTCTTATTCCTATTGGCGAGTAAACTCCACCAGTACCTCCCTTCTTTGTCCTCCTCTTTTTCTGTTCTTCCTTCTTGCTCCTCTTCCTTCTGCTTTCTGTTTTCCCTTGGACACTCCCTGTCTCCATCCTTTCCTTTCTTTTGTGTCAGATACTGAATCCAGGGCTCTGCTCATGCTAAGTGTATGCTTTGTCCTCCAGACATACATCCACTTTCTTCCATGCTTTAATAAAACTTTTCCCTACAAATAAGAATTTGATTCATTGGGAATGAAGGGGCTAAACCCTTTTCATCACAGTTAATTAGATTCCTGACTTACTCCACAGCCATTAGTTCTGCAGGCAGTACTTGTGCACTCCTTCAACATCAGGTGTCAAACCATATTAAAAGCAGTTTACCTTAAGATCAAAGGCAGCTCTGTCTCTTGCTTCTCTGAGTTCCACCCCAGCCAAGTGGACTGTATCGATGCAGAAGACACAGGTAGCTACTGCCCTCTGTACTGATCTCATTGCTTAAGTATATGTGAAAAATTCTGCCTTCATTCGAATCCCACTATTTCCATAGTTTGTGCAGAAGGTCAAAGACATACCAATCTGGAAAATATTCTTGGGGACAATTTAAAAATTCCTATTAATAGATAGCATAGAGACATGGAAAAAAAGAAAAGATCTTGTTAGATGGACTATTTAAGTTTCTTATTAAATGGAGCCCTTCAATTCCTCAGTGAAGGGTTTTACCAGAGCCTGCAGGAATTAGATTTTCCAACCTTGAGTTAGGAACCAGCAGCAGCTATTTGAGAAAAATACCAAAAGCACCAGATTCATCTCAAATAATCTGGGTCACAAACTGGGAAGGGTAACTCTGAGAAACACTGATGGATTTTTAAGTCTTAGTTCAATTGGATAAGAAACGCAGTAAGACATTATCATACTTATTGTACAAAGTAAGCGGAGAAGTGGAACATCTTTCCTAAATTCATACAATGACCAACTGCAAAAGTCTAGCCTACCCACCTCTAGAATCACATCCTTTGCTTCCTCAACAGATGACTAGAGAGATAAATCACCCTACATGTAAAACACATGCAGTTAACTATAAAGAGACATTTTCTCACTCAAAATGAATCTGCTGTAGTGTTAACAGAGAACTGACCTTGGATTTGAAAGACACCGACAACCAGGTGGATTTTCATTGTAGCCTTACGACAATTTCATGAGACAGGTAAAAATAAAAATATGAGGAAGATGAAAAGCAAAGGAAATTTGGGGAGTTAATTATGAAGTTGACTTTTTATTTGTCCCTCTTCCATGTAAAGCTTAGGAAGGACTTTGACTTAACACATATCTTTTTTTTTCAGGGGTGGGGGTTCTTTCTTCTGAATGACAGATTACATGAGCTTCTTTCCAACTCTCTCCATTTCTTAAATCTTGTTTAAAATCAGCCAGGAGTATCTGATCGCCACGTCCCTTTCTGCTTCTCCTCATAAGGGGAGTGTGTATGAAGGGACAGTGTGAACTGAAGTTAGACCATGGCCAGTGTTATACAAAGGCCATGAATGGATAATCACTCTGTCACAGCAAATATACTTTGTCATGAACAATCCTGTGGTTTTCCAGAGGAAATCAGCTTTCTCTGCAGGCTGCCAAGCCCAAATGAGCTCCTTACAGCACCTGTGGATCTGAGCATCAAGTAATTATTCCACTATCTTGCCTAAAAACAAAGCTTGCGTGACCCTTCAGTAACCTCTGACCTTTGCCAGCTAACATAAACTAATTATGCTTGCAGCAGGAGGGGAGAGAGGCTGTTGGTAGTCCTCTGTGGGACTTGTCCTTCGTGCTTTGTGCCACTTTGTCAGTTCAGGCAATTCCAAAATGTCCACTCTTCAAGCAGAGTGTTGCTGGGCAAAGCACTTAAAGAGATATCCAGAGGCCATTATCACAGATAAACCACATTGACTGGGATTTATTAACCCACCTGAGTGTCTCACTTGGTCAAGTTAGCAGCAGAGCCAGGGAGCCATTGTCACTGTCACTTAGTAGCAGTTACAGCTGCTCAGAACAATTTTCTTATTTTGTTTTCTTTTTTGACAGCTTGTTAATGGCCCTGTGATTAAGTGTAAGGGATAACCCAATCTGAAGACACCTAAGCAAGGTTAGAGGTTAATTGAGAATTTCCATCTCAGTGGTCTGAGACCTTGCAACCTTTTGCTGACTGAATACACTTAAGTAAAGGAGAGAATGTGATACAATTAGTTGAGAATAAAAGTTGGCAAAACTCACAGGAGGGAAAGAAAATCTTGACAAAGAATCCAGCCAGAGGGACCACCTGGGCCATATCTAGATACAGAGAATATTTGTGGCCATTCATTGGGTGAATGAGGCAGGACGAGGTATGTCTGTCACTCATAAATGCCAAAAAGCCACTGCTATAAACAGTAGGCATCCTAGGGCAATCGAAATTCCAGAAGCTAGCTGCGGTCTTGGGACAGCTCAAGGGCCTACCAAGGCCTACCAAGGCTTTCTAAGTTTCTAAGCAGCTGCCTTTCTTGCTGGCAGCTGGGATTGCAGGCTGTCCTGTTATGTTCACAGCCACAGGTGCCTTCACAGTCCAGAGGAAGGGGGCAAGTGGGACCTCTTCCCCTGTAGCCGAAGTACCCTCACCTTTGCTCCTGTTCCCTTCATTCTCAAAAGAGCATCTCCTCCGGTGCTTGGACATCATCATCAACACAGTCTACCTCCCACTCATCAGCAGATGGCATTGACCTGATAAATGGGGGACATTGGAGGCATCATTAGAAGTTTCTGGGTTTCTCATTTTCACCATTTGTTCTTGTTTGGTTGGGTTTGATTTTAACCCTCTAGATTGGCCCTCCCCATCACAAACTCCTGTTCCCAGCTGCCAGATCCTTCTGACTGGAAGTTTGCTAAAAATTGCCAACTCATTTTCTACCCCCCCAACACCCTCCCTCCCCCAGCCCACTTCTTTTTTCCAGTGCAGCTGGTGCCAAAATGTGATTTGTTTTGCTCCAGTCACTGGAGTTTTTGTTTTCCTTTATTTCAACCCCATGCTGGCGTGCCCGCTCGCTGCTGAGTCATCCGTCAGCTGCAGGTGTTCTGAGCTGCTGGTATTTATGTCACTTGCAGATGCTTTGGGTAAATTACACCATGTTCCTGGAGTCTGGTGAGGCTTCCCTTTGATCCTGGGCTTCCTGTGGGCCCTGCACATGTGAGGAGCATCACAGCACTGGGTGAACTTTTAGATGGATTCTACCCAGAATAGCTTGGAGGGCTATGAGCCCTAAGATCTGATGAGACCAAGTAAATAAGAGTTTGATAAGAAAACATCCTGAAATCACATAGTACCACAGTTTAACATATATGGGAAATTGCAAACCAAATTGTGAATTAAGCAGAAGTGGATGTTCTAGCTGCTCAGGGAAGTTGGCACAAAGGGGCCACAATTATGTTTCTACAGAAAGGCAAGGTGTTTTTGGAAAAGGCATGGAAGAGAAAACATATAAAGTCTTAGGAACATATATCAGAGGTTTCCCTTCCTTTACATCTTTCTTCACCCCCATCTCTCTTGCATCTGTTCTAATGCCCAGAGAAAAGACTAGCTTCCAGACAGGGCACCTGAAATCATTATTAAATAAATTTTACATATATTCTAGGAACTAAGTTCCTTAGTTCCTATCCAACAGGAACTAAGACCATCCTTTGTCTCTTTTGTGTGATAAGGGTGGCTTTTCTTCATCTGGAATGACTCAACATATGATCTTCCTGTATGGATTTACAAATTATCAAGGGTGAATCTCTAGTCCTAGCTAGGCAAAGGCATGAAGGGTCAATTTACATTTTCAGAGATCTTCTTTGGAGGGGAGGCATACTGCAGGAATCCTATCCTTCTAAGTTTCCATGCTTCTCTGTGGGTGAGAGAGCCACTTTCTGAGGAGATTCCCTTTGCTGTACTACCAGACCTAGCAAACAGTTCTCACTGAACTGTGGGTACTGAAAAAGCTACAGACCTTGGTATGGTGGCTATCCTGAGCTTCCTCTGCAGAGGCAGTGTCCCCAGTGGTATGTCCTGAGTCTTGCAGTTTGCTTTCCTAAGTATCTCCCCAATAACAGGGAAACATCCATCTCTGGACTGCCATTTCAACTGATCAGCAAGAGCATCAATTGCCACTCTCCAGAATTTCTGAAGAGCCCACCAAAGTGAACAGTGAAAATTGAGGAGTATTGAACACAGTCTGGAAAGATGCTTGAAAGTGATTCACTCCCAGTGAGTTAGGAACTTATACCACAATGAACCAGACCCCAGGAGTTCCAGTGACACAAAGCAATGCATTCTCCTGGCCAGGGGGCAAGCAGGCAGCATGTGTCCAGCTGGCCTGGACTCAGTGGTTGGTAATTTGGGTACAACTTTGTTCACCAGGCTTTACTCTGGTAGCTGATACATGGTGGGTTGTTAGCAATGGAAACAGGTGAGGTTTCTAGAAGCCCCAGTTGTAGGGTTGCACAATATTCATATTTGTCCACTTTTGATTGCTTACAGTTAGTCAGACTTAGAATCACTAGCATTGGGACAGTGTATGTTGGGAATTGGTTCTAATGCTTTGTCTTATTTCGGCTCCCAAAAGCCAGGTTTCCAAACCTGAGGGTCCCTGACCCCAACTGGCTTCAATTGATAAAGAATTGCCATAAAGCCATTGTCTGGGCAGGGAGATGGGGCGGGGCTTTTAGATTGGGCAGGTCTGTAAGAGACAGAGAGGGTGGGGGAAGTGTGGAATCACCAAGACTCACAGGGAGAAGAATGAGATTTAAGAGCTGCAAGAGAGAAACCATCCAGCAATGTAGCTAGAAAAGGAATGCAGCTCTATGTCAGTGGGGAGGAGGGAAGGTGGGAGAGCTCCCCAGAAGGTAACCATGTAGCAGAGATAAAACATAGATTTTAGAATGTATTAAACCAGGAATACTGGTGGGAAATGTATGCTAGCTACAGGGAGGATTAGAAATGCCCAGCCATTGAGCAAACCAAAATTAGCTGCGGTGTGTGTTTTTCATTCAAGAATCCAGAGCTCTTGGTCAAGTTCAGTGCTCATGTTTGAGCACTTGACCTACAGGTAGTCAAGTGGTTCACCACTACAGATAGTGCCAACAAGGCAGGCAAGAACTCACTACTAAAAATTATTAGAGATTCTCGGATGGAATATACATGGCATGAATTTAGATTAAGATTGGCTTTCTAAGTAGGCTACACATTTTTTTAATTTTTTGTATTTTTTATTAGATATATTCTTTATTTACATTTCAAATGATTTCCCCTTTCCTGGACCCTCCCCCCCAAAGTGCTATAAGCCTTCTTCCCTCCCCCTGTTCTCCAATCCGCCCCTTACTTGTCTTGGCATTTCCCTATACTGCTGCATTGAATCTTTCTAGGACCAGGGGCCTCTCTTTCCTTCTTCTTGGGCATCATTTGATATGTGAATTGTTTCTTATTCTGAGCTTCTGGGCTAATATCCTCTAACATTGAGTGTTCTTTTGTGATTGGGTCACCTCACTCAGGATGCCATTTTCCAGTTCTACCCATTTGCCTAAGAATTTCATGAATTCATTGTTTTTAATAGCTGAGTAGTATTCTTTTTTTATTATATATTTTTATTTTCTATATTCTTTGTTTACATTCCAAATGATTTACCCTTTCCCAGTTCCCCCCTCCCCATATGTGCTATAAACCTTCTTCTCTCTACCCATTCTCCAATCACCTCCCTCCTTTTTCTCTGTCCTGATACTCCCCTCCAATGCTAGATCAAGCCTGTCCAGGATCAGGACCCTCTCCTTACTTCTTCTTGAGAGTCATTTGCTATGCTAATTATGCCTTGGGTATTCAGAACTTCTGGGCTAATTAATATCCACTTATCAGAGATTGCATTCCATGTGTATTCTTTTGTTATTGGGTTACCTTACTTAGGATGATATTTTCCAGATCCAACCATTTGCCTAAAAATTTCATGAATTCATTGTTTTTAATTGCTGAGTAGTATTCCATTGTGTAAATATACCACATTTTCTGTATCCATTCCTCCATTGAGGGACATCTGGGTTCTTTCCAGCTTCTGGCTATTGTAAATAAGGCTGCTATGAACATAATGGAGCATGTGTCTTTATTGCAAGCCGGGGAATCCTTTGAGTATATGCCCAGGAGAGGTATAGCAGGGTCCTCCAGAAGTGTCATGCCCAGTTTTCTGAGGAACCTCCAGACTGATTTCCAAAGTGGTTGTACCATCTTTCAACCCCACCAGCAGTGGAGGAGTGTTCCTCTTTCTCCACATCCTCACCAACACCTGCTGTCTCCTGAGTTTTTAACCTTAGCCATTCTGACTGGTGTGAGGTGAAATCTCAGGATTGTTTTGATTTGCATTTCCCTAATGACTAATGATATTGAACATTTCTTAAGGTGGTTCTTTGCCAATTTTGTCAGAGCCACTGAGATTTCTTTCTGCTGTTCAGAGTTTGGGCTCAGGGGCACTGGGAACCCCTTTTGTGCAAAGAGACAGGCTGATTGCTCAGAGGCAGACGGTAGAGGGTGCTGGCTCCAACAAGCAGATAAGCAAAGGATAGAGATGAATGAAATTTTATTTGTTTTAAGGATAATGGTAATTTAAAAAATGTTCTTAAGTATGCATGAACTAAAGAAATCTAGGATTTTGATCTTAAATTATATGTCAGAAGCAGGGGGTAAGTGAATAAACTTATCTCAGTCAGATAATAGAAGCTTATGTTAATTCAAGTTATATAAAGAGAAGGGAGAAGGCTATACATACACAGCCATAGAGATGTTAATCTCCATAGAAGAAAGGATTTAAATATACTCAGATGAATAAGTAACTGAGGCTTGTGATTTTATAAGTCAAAAAGCAGGGCATAGGTGGACTAACATATCTCAGGCAGTAGAAACCTAGACCTTGATCTCACTATTAAAATTTGATTGTATAAGGACAAGACAGGAGATAGTGGTGGAATACTATCCCAACAGATATTTGTTGAGATTGTTTTAATGCTTTGTATTGTTTTAATTATCAAAATGAAGGTGATTTTTAAGCTTGATAGTGTTTATGGTAGTAAAAATCCTCTGGGAAAGAGGTCAAGCTATAAATTTGATTCATTCTATACCTTTAATGATTTCCAGTTACTGGGCCAAGGACATGCTATTTTGGGAGAAAGGCTCTGCATTGGTGTTAACCCCTTCCAGAGTGATATGGATCAGATTTGGCAGGGGAAGACCCCCTGAAGATGTTGGGTACAGACAGAAAAGAAAAAAATTAAGGAGACCAAACAGAACAGGTAACTTGATCTGCTGATTCTTCAACATAGACAACCTAATAACTGGCTTAGACATAAAAATATCTCTAGCCAAAACCTCAGCTAAATTTAGACAATAAATGTTTGTTATGGAATATTTAAGGTTCATTGTGCCATCTTTCACATGGCATGAATGAAGATTTACTACAATTGCTTATTGACCAAATTAATCATAAAAAAGGCAGTTGCCTTTCACCTACTCAAACAAGAGGCAAAATTCATCCTCAACTGATCTGTGTGTGCATTTTGCACACAAAATCTATATGAATATCTTAATAGTACTAAAATTTTGGTTGTGAGATTCATATGTTACAGATTGTACAGCTTAGGCAAGATTCATCCTCAGGATAATGAAATTACCTGCTGTTCCAGCCTCCTACCCCCTAAAGCTGTTTCCAGAGAATTGCTTCCAAAATAACTTCAGGAATAACTGATGATTCCTCATGAAATTGCTTCATCCAACCTTTCAGACAGATTCAGCTAAAACTTCAGTCAAGCCCTGAGTACTTTAAGTATACAGAGAATCAATAGCAGGTGTGAAGGCTAGTTTTCTTAAGTCTAACCAAATTTTCTAGTTTTCCTATCCCTCCCTACCACTTTAAAGAATTTTTCATCACCACTATTTAGCAGGAAGAAGCTATGGAGATAGGGAAACATCATCCCAATCCCTTAGGTATATGGTTATGGTTATTTTACAAATGACAGATAGGTTGTCATTTTGAGTTACTTTAGGAACATGGAGGAAATAGATGGGATGGGTTATTAAATTTATTCTTGAACAAAAATTATATATCTATAATCTTTCATTATAAGATTATAATATTTGTAATTGATGCAAAATTGAAGATATAATCCATTTTACATTGGCACAGACTTATATATTGATATAGAATTAAGGTTTTCAATGATATAAACTTCATATATTAATAAAAAATTTGAAATTAATATTGTTACTCTTAGATTGTCATTGTGCCTATGCAATTCATTTTTGAATATAAGGCTTAGGACCAGTCCTTCTAATAACTGCTATTACAAGCTATTTAGGATGATTAAGTAACACAAGTTAAAGGCCACATTATAAATTCATAGTTACATTAGATTCTGATTTAATTATAATAAAGTATTTTTAATATTACTCAAATAGAAATGATTAAAAGTAACTAAGATTTAACAATTCAAATATAATTTACATAGTCTTCAAAAGCATCAGAAGTTCACAGAATATGACATTTAATGTTATTTCATTATTAAAGATCATTAGACAGTCAGACATGTCTGCTCCTGACAGCTTCACCATTCCCCTTCAAAGAACTTGCACATCAAAACCTCCTTATAGAGCTTCTTTAAGTATGACAAAGTAGTCACTGGAAAAAACTTTCCCTATTCATCTACAGACAAAAATTACTATCCAGGAAAGGATACACGATGTTGGATAGTTGACAGTTTAACTCTGCCAATACAGAGTAAAGTAGTCCTTCATAATTCCTGCTGCATTTCAAGTTCTGTCAGATGGTTCTGGATTACAAGGCTAAAAATAGGTACTCCAACAGTTTAAGAAATTAGGTGACTGTGTAAGTAGTCAGATGTTTCTGCAATTTGTTTGTTTTAGAAGCTATGTTTTTGTCCTACTTTTTCAGGTAATATTTCTTCTGATTTCTGATAGCATTGAAGACTGGTTATAATCTCATAATTAAACTTAAGTTATTTAGCATTGAGAGAGATTATATAGATTTGAAAGGATAGTTTTCAGATGGTAATGTAAGCTAAAATTAGAACATAACTGAGGTATAGAATTGTAGGGTCTTTAAGTTAGTATAGCTGGCCTTCCACCTCATGTGGGCAACACAGTAGAACTGACACTGATGGTAAATATACAGGTGAGCAAGCTCCTAGGATGTGAAAGGAGAAGAGCTGAACAACTCCTCACAGACTGCAGCACCTGGGAGAGTGGGCCTCATGCCTTGACTGGGAAGCACAGTGGATCTAGCTATGGAGGCATGGGTGTTGGTGAGTCAGCCCCGAGAACATGAGAACAGGAGAACTGTCCCTGCTTCTTGCCCATGGCAGCATTGGATGGGCTGACTGGAAGAGCAGTGCTGGAGAGTTTACCTTTATAGAGTGGGTACAGGAGAGCTGTTAGGCTAACCAACTGAGATACCATCCAGACCCAGATTCAGGACTTTGAGTTGACCTACATCCAAATCTACTCAATATAGAACTGCTGGAATGTGTGAAAGGACTGTGAAGATCAGAAGATGTAAGGTGTCCATGATACAGAGCAATAATCAGGAAGAGACCCAGGAGAGATCCAGTATTGATGATGTCACAGAAACCAGAGATCCTGTACCAGATCATTGGCTCATTGCAAATTAAGATGGGTGACAGATGTGTGAACAGAGAGATATATTGTGGGAAAGACACACTGTGACATACTACCACGGCCACAATGAGATGTTTTCTATTTTTTAGGTTTTGAGTGTGTGTGTGTGTGTGTGTGTGTGTGTGCATGTGTGAGTATGTATTTTATTATGGTTGGAAGTTATAAAAGTCAATTGCCTCTTCAAATATAAATGCTACAAATACTTTTTGTGATAGCAATGATCATGTAACAGACCTGAGAATGTATTAACAACTATGGCAATAACTACATAAATTAGTTAATAATATATCTTAATTTAGTAAGCAAATTCATGATCTTCTATTACAAAATCACAGCACTATTGTCTTATTTTTTAAACCTTTAATTTTATCAAGGATATTAAACACTTAACCTTGTACCAATCTATAAACTTGTTTGTTGTCATTCATGGGACTTTGAGAAGACAGAAATTTCTAGAACATTGATGTTAGACTCCAACACTCAGTAACTGTATCTTTTCCAGTGGAATGCTTGAATTTCATTATTTAGCAAAGTACCTTAAGTTGAGTTAGTCCTTTGTCAGTTGGATAGTTTTATTTTTTTATTCTATACATTTTTATTTACATTTCAAATCATTTCCCCTTTTCAGGCCCCCCTCCCCGAAAGTCCCATAAGCCCTCTTCCCTCCCCCCTTTTCTCCCATCCACCCCTTCCCACTTCCCTGTTCTGGTTTTGCCCTATACTACTACACTGAGTCTTTCCAGAACCAGGGGCCACTCCTCTGTTCTTTTTGTACCTCATTTGATGTGTGGATTATGTTTTGGGTATTCCAATTTTCTAGGCTAATATCCACTTATTAGTGAGTGCATACCATGATTGATATTTTGAGACTGGGTTACCTCACTTAGTATGATGTTGTCCAACTCCATTCATTTGTCTAAGAATTTCATGAATCCATTGTTTCTAATGGCTGACTAGTACTCAATTGTGTATATATACCACATTTTTTTTTGCATCTATTCTTCCTTTGAGGGATACCTGGGTTCTTTCCAGCTTCTGGCTATTATAAATAGGGCTGCTAATGAACATAGTGAAACATGTATCCTTATTACATGCTGGGGAAACCTCTGGGTATATGCCCAGGAGTGGTATAGCAGTGGTATGTATTTTATTATGGTTGGAAGTTATAAAAGTCAATTGCCTCTTCAAATATAAATGCTACAAATACTTTTTGTGATAGCAATGATCATGTAAAAGACCTGAGAATGTATTAACAACTATGGCAATAACTACATAAATTAGTTAATAATATATCATAATTTAGTAAGCAAATTAAGTAAAATATCTGGAAGTGATGTGCCCAGTTTTCTGAGGAACTGCCAGACTGATTTCCAAAGTGGTTGTACAAAAACTCCTCTAGAGAACTCCTACAGCTGATAAACAACTTCAGCAAAGTGGCAGGTTATAAAATCAACTCAAGCAAATCAGTAGCCTTCATATACTCAAAGGATAAGCAGGCTGAGAAAGAAATTAGGGAAATGACACCCTTCACAATAGCCACAAACAGTATAAAGTACCTTGGGGTGACTCTTACCAAACATGTGAAAGATCTGTATGACAAGAACTTCAAGACTCTGAAGAAGGAAATGGAAGAAGACCTCAAAAAAAAAAATGGAAAAATCTCCCATGCTCATGGATCGGCAAGATTAATATAGTTAAAATGGCCATTTTGCCAAAAGCAATCTACAGATTCAATGCAATACCCATCAAAATCCCAACTCAGTTCTTCATAGAGTTAGAAAGAGCAATTCTCAAATTCATCTGGAATAACAAAAAACCCGGGATAGCTAAAACTATTCTCAACAACAAAAGAACTTCTGGGGGAAACAGTATCCCTGACCTCAAGCAATACTACAAAGCAATAGTGTTAAAAACTGCATGGTATTGGTACAGTGACAGGCAAGTGGATCAATGGAACAGGATTGAAGATCCAGAAATGAACCCACACACCTATGGCCACGTGATCCTCGACAAAGGAGCTGAAAACATCCAGTGGAAAAAAGATAGCCTTTTCAACAAATGGTGCTGGTTCAACTGGAGGTCAGCATGCAGAAGAATGTGAATTGATCCATCCTTGTCTCCTTGTACTAAGCTCAACTCCAAATGGATCAAGGGCCTCCACATAAAGCCAGACACTCTGAAGCTAATAGAAAAGAAACTGGGGAAGACTCTTGAGGACATCAGTACAGGGGGAAAGTTCCTGAACAGAACACCAATAGCTTATGCTCTAAGATCAAGAATTGACAAATGGGACCTCATAAAATTACAAAGTTTCTGTAAGGCAAAGGACACCATCAAAAGGACAAATCGGAAACCAACAAATTGGGAAAAGATCTTCACCAACCCTACATCAGATAGAGGGCTAATATCCAATATATACAAAGAACTCAAGAAGTTAGACCCCAGAAAACCAAGTAACCCTATTAAAATGGGGTACAGAGCTAAACAAAGAATTTGCACCTGAAGAACTTTGGATGGCTGAGAAGCATCTTAAAAAATGCTCAACTTCATTATTCATTAGGGAAATGCCAATCAAAACAACCCTGAGATTTCACCTTACACCAGTCAGAATGGCTAAGATTAAAAATTCAGGAGACAGCACGTGTTCTCAAGGATGTGGAGAAAGAGGAACACTCCTCCACTGCTGGTGAGTGGCAAACTAGTTGGATAGTTTTTAAAAAAGCAGCTGCCTCTAAGCCATAAAGTTACTACTATTGCAGGATTTTCCCTGTCCAATTACATTAGTGCAGGGGAGGTCTGTGTTTGGAAAGGGAAAAGGGAGGCAGAGCTCAGAGTTGCAGTGGGATAGAGAGCATCTCAGAGGAGAGGAGAAGAAGATGGCTGCAAACGTGAACCCACGTGGCATTTATCAGCCACAAGTAGTTGTGATATCATAAGATTAGATTAATTGGAATAAAGTTTTTGTCATTACCAATTGACTCTGAATTTATTGTATTGGCGTCTTGTAACTTGTGATATTATTGATACATAAATCTGATTGTTTAATTAAGCTTTAAGAGTCTTGATTTTACTGGGTTGCTGGATATTGTGATATGCAATCTCGAGGTTGGCAGTTCCATTTAGGTACTGGAATGTGGGATTGCTGACTCCATGGGTTTACAGCTGAGGAAATATGAGCGGTTCCATGGACAAGCGAGTCAGATGCTACGGGGGCTAGCTGGAGAGAGTTGATGGTGCACAGAAATGTGATCTGGCCCTGAGGAGAGCTGGCGGGATCCTTTCTTAGTATTTCCTGCAACATATTACCAAAATAGCTGATGAATTATTAATCTTATTAGTTTAATAAGGAACCTGCTAATGTCTCATGGCATTTGTATCTTGCATGGTCAAGGGATCTCCAAACCCCCATGGAAGGGCACTGAACACAGATCTTCCATTGTTCTGCTTTACCAACATCCCAAGTTTTTATGAAGACAAATTGGGTTTGTTTCTCCAGAAAATATCAATTTCAGGCCTCAATGAAGTGTCAGGAGGAGATTTCATCTTCTGTCCCCAGTTATTCCAAGAACTCCATTTTAAAATGTATGAGCCATTTTAAAGTAATCAAACAAAAGATAATTATATATATATTTAAAATGCAGTCAATATGCAAGAGAGTAAGTATATGGAGAATGAATGGTAGATGTTGTTCTTACATCTTCCAAGAAAATCACTCCAGAGATGTGTTCAGTATTAGAGCCTCAGTCAAAGATGAACATTATGTTTAAGAGATTCATGACTAGAAATCCAGGTTCTTACCACACCAGCCACATCTCAAGTGCTCAATAGACCCACATGGCTAGTGGCAGACATACTATAGAGCACAGACTTGGAATATTTCAATCACTGGAGAATGTTCTGTTGGACAGGATCTAGTGTTTTGTGCTGTTGAGGAGATACTGAGTGGAAAAGACTGAATGGATATGCAGGGAAAATGTGTGTCTTTAAAAATTGTGTTCTGATTAAGTTCCAGCCCCGGGAAGGGGTGTGTCCTAAAACTTAGACCCAGAGAATTTCACTTAATATTGAAAAAATATATTGATACTTCTGATAAGCAAGTCCTCTGCTAGGTTCTTATCCATGTTACATCATTGTGATCTTACCTAAGAGGGCTATCTGAAGATTGCTTTGAGAAAGTAAAGTTAATAGAAAATGACAGTCACCCAAGATCACCATTAATGACTATACTCTAGCAAATCCTACCGGCGTGCGCCACCACAACCGGCTAATGACTATACTCTAGCCAAAGTAGTCGCTTCTCCTAGTTTTTTAATTTATTCATTGTTTATTTTTACTCGTATCCATTGTCACAGAGATGGTGACACAGTATTAAACTGCAGCTCTCTCTGATACCAGCTAAATAATGTCAGACAAGGGTAATGGCCTTGTTTTAGAGAGGAGAGGAGCCTGGTGTATTACAGGCTCACCATAAAAACAAGTTTTAGTCAGCAAGCTTAATACTGAAATTGTCAAATGGTCATGAATAGGTTCTAGTTTCCTTCTAACATCAGATTGCATCTGACATATAAGACACTATGTTGGCTATTCTGCCATTGCTTTTGGTTTGCCATTCTTCCAGCCTTGGACAAAAAGAAATCTACAACTCTGCACTTTTCTCAGTGACTCTTAGCTTAGCCATGACATTCTAGAAGAACATGTTCTGGGATGGGATGGAATGGGATGAGATGGGTTGTGTTGGGATGGGATGGGATGGGATGAGATGGGTTGTGTTGGGATGGGATGAGATGGGCTTCCAGATGGGTTATCTACTCCCAAGAGGTCAGCCCTGAATACATGTACACACGTGAGCAACACTAAATGGACTCAGCAGACTGTGTGTATGTATGACAATAATAATTAAAGAAGGTGAGATCATGATCCTGATAGAGAGTTGATCAAAGCAAGGGAGGAGCTAGAGCAGGAAGAAGGAGGCATAGAAATAATGTAAATAGCCCACCCTTATATGAAGTTCTCAAAAAATACATTAAAGAAAGATAATTATAAAAACCAGAAACAAAAGGAAACTAAGAAGAAGTAACTAGACTGGGAGAATAGCAGAGGGACTCATTTCACACCTTGAGAAAGTTTGCAGTGAAAATAGCAGCTTACAGTCTATTTGGTCTTATATCATTTTTTTAACATCTACAATCACCAAGGATGACTTGCCCCTGTTTTATTGCACAAAATTCTGTCATGGCATTTATAATTGTATTTGGAAATGTTTTCTTATGTTATTGAAAGAAGAAAAACAGAAGGTCATCAGTACCTGGTTTTATTAGTGAAGTATAACTGAGGTAACAATGTAATTTATCACCCAAATAGAGTACTTTAAGAATGAATGTAATCATTTGTAATTACCCCAGAACTACCAGTATAAACCAGAACAGTTGAAGGCAAGCCAGGGCATCCTGTAACTCAGGAACACCACAGCTATGTGCATCTGGATTTATGCCATTTTCCCACCCCACCTGAATATGAGCTCAAGGCCACTCCTCACTTTCAGACAATTTACACACAAGTTAAAATCATGATGTAAATGAACAAGGAAAGTGACCAAATACATTTTAAATAAAAGTAAACAACATGGAGAAAGGTGTGGCTGGGGGAGGGAGGGTGCTGGTGGGGCATAAGCATCACTGAGCTTTTTTACTTTTAAAGAATAAAATACTAAATTCAATATCTAAGAAAGAAAATGGTATGTAACTAATGTCTACTCAGAATAGTCCTCAATTAAAAACAAAACAAAACATTAAACAGTTTCCTAACTCTCTTTAAGGCACTGGATTGGATGTTCAACTGTAGTATGCCATTTGAAACTCAAGTAGGGCTAGAGAGGTGGCTCAGATCACTTCTCAGTCTTTTGGCTAAGATCAGGTGTAGAGAGGTGGCTCAGTGGTTAAAAGCAGTGGCTGCTCTTTTAGAGGACTCTGGTTCAATTCTCAGAATCAGCATAGTAGCTCACAAATGTCTGTAACTGCAGTTCCAAGGAACTTTACAAGGCCCTCTTTTGGCCTTGTGAGACACAAGGATTGCATGTAGTATACAGATATACATTCTGACAAAATACTTTTAAAATTGAAGAAAAAATAGTAAAAGAAATTAGAAGAATTTGGAGAACATTTTGATTGGCACAATGGGTCAACTCCTGGTATATAGCAGATAAGGATCTAGAATCTTGAACTTCCTGCTATGTGTTAGATGGTCTCATATGTGAAAATGTCTCCGGTCTTACTTGATATTTATATGAGTGAAAAAATCTGTTTACATATGTGGACAATGTGATGTAGGCAGAAATCCCAATACTGGTGTGCATAAGGCAGGAGGAGTTCAACTTTAAGGCACTTTGGCAGCAGAGTAAGTTCAAAGGCAATCTAGGCTGTTTGGTAAGGAAGGTATTACCAACAACACACAGTAAAAGAAAGCCAGTCAGCTGTCTAAGCCTAAAAGTTAACTTTATTTTACAAAGAAGCACAAATTAACACCTTACACTTTTTAGTGGCAGCTTCTACACACTTTGAGGAAATGTGTCTTTTGATAGATTTAACACTTTATCAAGAATGGTTCATTATTGTATAAATAGGACAGCACATATGCAAATGAATGACCATACAAGACAGATTCATTGGTAACACTCAAGGTGACCACACAGATGGGCAATTTCTGTCTTACAGGCAAGTTATGTACAATGATCTACACGTTTTAATACTATTCTACTAATCATTGATTTCAAATTATTTTACACTGTACTTTTGCAATATTATTAGAACAGTATGTTGATTTAAAGTAAGCCTATGGATAGCTTATATTATTCATGAAATTCAATTGACTGTAATAGAGACTGTATTATTTTTTAAAAAAATCTCAGATATTAATGGGAACCCATGGATCTTATAGACCAATGGATCAGAGCTCTAGGGTATAGCTACCTCTCTGTAGACTCTGAATTTTCAGCAAAGAGCTACAAAGAAATGTAGCTTTTCAGATATTACCCAGGTCAATAGAATGCCAGCCTTTTAGATGACATCCTGCCATCTGTGACTTAACTAACCTTCCAAGTATGCTTATATTGCTCTTCTGCATGCAAGGATTTGAAGAGTATTGCTCTGGGTAGGAAAGAGATGAGTAATGCATTGTCTTCAAAGAACCTGCAGTCTAACAGGAGATAAAAAAGATATCTTCCTACTTGAGTTACATGAGTAAGAAAATCCAGAGGATCAGGGTGACCAAGAACACAATAGAAATTTGGCAAGAATCTAATGTCAGAGACTGATATTACCAAGCATGTCATGCCTTTTCAACTGCAAAAAGCTGGGTTCTGAGACAAGTTGAAACTACACAGCTCTGACTAAAAAGAGTAGGCCTCATGCTGTTAAGACTCAGTGCAGTTCTAAAAACACACACAGAGCCCATAAGCTGTTCCAGGTCACGTCATTCTCTGCCTTTGAATAGAGAGCACACAGCTGTGAGCTGTGATATGATTTCTGGATTTATTTAGACAAGGTCTTACAAGAGTCTTCAGATAAATTGGAGACTGAAGCTTTAGGAAGTCTGTTCCTTAGTGGCCTTGAAGAATTTCTGAATGGGACTGGTCTGCATAGTGATGTGCCTACATTTGCTTTCCCTGTGGCCTTTCCACCTTAGAAATATCTTCACAATCAGTTATGCTAGCCTCACTTGTCTATTAAATTTTAATGGTCCTAGTTACATACTAAGACATATTTATTTGATGGCCCAATTCATGGCTGGAAAGATAAGGTTTAGCAAATCAATATAATAAAGTGGGAAACTCTCGACCAACCAAATGGAACCGTGTCAACAGCTTAAAGGAACCAAAAGAAGTGACTAGATGAATGAGTGTAGCCTTTAAGGTTCTAGGATAGACATCACCTTTCAAAGGATAGAAAAGATATCATCAAGGTAAGCCCCTCCGTGTAGCAGAGAAGAGGCAAAGAAAAGTGGATGGAAGGAGATGGAGAAGGAGGAAGAGGAGGAGGAAGAGAGGGAGAAGGAGAAGAAGAAGAAAGAGAGAGACTTTCTATTTCTAGCTCTTACTTTCATAGTTGTTCTGAGGAATTGTGTGTGTGTGAACACGTGGGTGTACATGTGCTTTTGTACATTTTAATCTCAGCACAGTGTGCCAGAGATAATTTCTAAAATTGGGTGGGTTGAAAAAAACCCTTCCCTTCTCTACATAGGAATGTCTACCCGAGTTTTGTCTCCGGGGGTTGGAACCTACAAGAAATATATTTCCAACACTGAGCTGCTTTCTGTGGTGCTCATCACAACTCACTGAACCTCACCAAGTGTGTCTGTGGCATATTCTAGTGCAGCTGTTCTCAACCTGTGGGCCTCGGCCCCGTTGTGCATTGCTTATCAGATAATCATATTATGATTTATAAAAGTAGCAACATTACAGTTATGAAGTAGCAATAAAATAATTCTATGTTTGGGGGGTCATCACAGCATATTAAAGGAACTATACTAAAGGGTCATAGCATTAGAAACATATTCTAGAGTTTTCCAAGGCCATCATCTAAAGGCCTATGACACAGTGCCTCTAAATCTACCTTTATCACCTATAACCAACCAGTAGTCATATAAAGGAGGAAGGGAGGGAAAGAAGGTGGGGAGAGAAGAAGAAGAAGAAGAGGGAGGGAGAAAGAGAGAGAGGTTATGTTCCTAGGTCTTGCTTTGAGAGATTATGAATCATCAGTTGTTTGATGAACATTAAATGCTGTCCTAAATTCACCTGGATTAATTTATAAGCCCTCCACTGTACTATGACAGGGAAGATTCATGTTAAGTTTAACACCTTTTGTGGTGCTATCCACTGCTCTAACAGGCATTCAGAGACAGATCTTCTTAGCTGCACATCAGCATATCCCCTAGGGAGTAACACAGGCTTACACTGTAGGTTCCCAAGCAAATAACCCTTCCTGGCTCTAGGTCAGGCTTCACCTTTTGAAAGCATAAAAGAGATCAGTGGAAACAACAAAGGGCAAGAGTGGAGAGAAGAAAGGAGAGGCAGAGAGAATTGGGAGAGGAGGGAGGGAGAGAGACCTGCTGTTTTCTTGAGCCTACACTGGCTCTGAGGAATTGTGTGTGTGTACACTCAGGTTTACTCATGTGTGTGCTACAGCTCCCAGTAGTCAATTCATTTAGGGTTGTACATTGTAGTTCAACCTCTTTCTTTTTGAGAATGAAAAATATCTTTTATGTTATTTTTTTAAAGCATAGTATAACAAAAGATGTGGAAATAATCGCATATTAACAGACTTAGTAGATTCTGAGGATAGCAAAACTAGTACCAATGACTGGCTTTAGGATCTGGGGTAAGAACTTGAGTTTCCTGTTAATTAACAGTGTCAGTGTATAAAAACCAAGAGATTTGGAAACCTTAGATAACCTGTGAAAACACTTTATATGGTCACAGGTAAATTTGGATAAAACTTTGTGCTAATGGGAACATGCTTTTATGATTTCTGTAAGACTGAATTATGGATCATGAAGAGATTTAAGTTCTCCAACGAGCCTTGTGATCCTAATGTTTATTTATTTTATTTAAACAACAATTGCTGAAATATTTTCTGTGTGCTAGGCTCCAGAAATACATAGATACATTTTATGACATGGGACAAAGAAGTGAATACATCAACCCCATGCAAAGGCTCACTGCTCTGGGCGCTTGTAGTTCCCAACTACAGTACTACATTAATGTCTATTATAGTTGGTTTCCATTCGCAAACTTACTAAAATGTTAAATTAGGATTGCTAGTTGTTTTATATTGACTTAACAAAGGCAGTTTATATAGAAGATGGGTTGTCTTAACTCGTTTTCAGAGTCTGATCATGCACCATTGCATGGCCATTTCAGTTAGATGTCTAGCGAGGGCCACTTTGAGTATGTGACATTAGACAAAAGGAATGAAGCACCAGGGGGCAATGATCCTGAAGAGATGAAAAAGTTGACGGAGTAGAACCTTTTAAGTACTTCAGGTGACTGTTTTGACATAATTTCCAGATCATAATAGAAGAAAGGGTAAATGGGTTTCTGGTAAGAGGCCACCTGTTTCTCCATGGAGACAGAGCTGAGAGAAAACAATGTAGTTTGGGGGTCAGTGTAATGACCACTGGGGAGAGACAAAGAGCCTAGAGAGCTATGGAGGGTCCTTCTCTGCATCGCTAGAGGTGGAAGAGAGGGGAGCCTGGAGGAACTGGAGTCAGAAGACACTGAGAAGTACACCTGTTCCTGCAAGCCAGACAACAGACCCTCACAACCATGGAGCATTGTGTAGGGTCCCTGGGTCATTTGCTCAGACTCAACATTCTAACATCCAAACGCTGTCTAACAGATAGCAGAAATAGTATTTTGGGAAATAAGGTGTTTTCAATCAACTTTCTCATACATCTGTCAAAATTTTCAATATTACACAGACACTGAAGGCTAATAGCACCCCAGAAAGAAAAGCTCAAAAGTCTGATATGAAGTGAGGGACAATCATAAGCTCGCCAAGGTTATAGAGGCAGTTTATCAGAAGGCGATAGGCCACGCATTCCAAAGCAGCTTGAATTGCCTTTAATTCTACAACCTTTAGACCACTACAACATTAAATTTTGAATGAGTAATTACAATATTCAATTTTTTATTTGACAACATCATATTGGTATATGATGAGCTTTGAACATTTCTACTGCAAACTGCTCTTGCTCCATCTCTTCCTCTCCTTCTATCTCTGCAACCCTCTTCTCAGAAATGCCTCTTTCTACTTAGATGTATTATTGTTGTTGTTGTTGTTGACCCACTGGATTTAATTATGATTGTCTTCATGAGCATGGTTATGGGGTTATTTACTATAGACAAAGTATTGTTGACTACATCACAAAAGAAATGGCACTTCCTCCTCTCAGTGATCATTAATTGTTCCTAATCCCTCAAGGAAGGGTGAGGTTTCATGAAGCCCTCCCCAGTACATAGCAGATGGCTGACAGGCCCGATCTTGTGCAGGTAACCACAGAGGCTGTTAGTGCAACTGTTCCTGATTGCAATTGTCATGCTATGTCCAGAAGACAGTGTGTCACAGCACTCTGCCCTATCCTCTGTCATTTTGTCATGCCCTCCTCTGCCATCTTGCCTGAGCCTTAGAGTGTGAGTTAAAACTTTTTAGACAGGAAGGTATGATGCTTTCAGGAGAACCACCGCCATCTGGTGGTCTATTCAAGTATTGCCAGTAAAATACATAGCTTTTTTTCCCTTGACATTTCCAAATAGTTGCATTCAAAAAGGAACTACTTGTGTAAATAAATAGTTTAAAATTTTGTAGGATGTGTAAATATTTTGCACTTAACCATTCATTTAACTTACACATGTTGTTGTATATATAATGCTTATGTATGCTCACACGCATATTTAGAATTATATTGAAGACAGTAATTTATGAAATGGTTGTTGTAATAATTAAATGCCATTCATTATCTAGTGAGAATTGTTTTTTCCCCTTTAACAAAGTACCATTTTAAAGTCTAATTCACATGTTATCACCACCCTCCTATTACTTGGCATTTTATTCTTCATGTTCATGACTAATAAATCCAGTTTCATATATTCATTAGTGTATTCTTTGCATGTTTTTTTCTACTAAGAAGCAAACTCTCTCAGTTTCTTTTCATATGATTGCTCAACATCTAAAGAGACCTTTGGCATCCAGCAAGCATTCTGCAAGCAAATTCAAATAGTTATTTTAAATCCACTGAATTAAATAACTTTACTGAGTCCTAATGTTATAATGATAAAAATATAATTGTAGTGTAAATAAAACACATACCTATATTTTGTGTGTGTGTGTGTGTGTGTGTGTGTGTGTGTAATAATCTCATGCCCACTACATAAGAAATTTACAGAGTTCAGGTGTCCATTTTAATGATCAAGTTTCCTTTTTAGTCAGGAAACTATATATTTGACCATCAGACAATAGATCTTAATAGTCACAGGCTGAGAAACTGTGATCAGGTCTGCAGTTGCTTCTTCCTTGCTGTATATATGCTACACCATAATAGAACTGCTGGTCTGCAATTGCTGTGTTATTTTGTATGCTACATATATTGATCCTATCAATCCATCAAGCCGCAGAAACTTTTCCAGGTATTTTTATGGGTGAAATTTTAAAACAAGAAATTCTCTGCCTTGGTGGATAAAAGATTTAGCCTATAAGGGAAATTGAGATTTTGTGAGTATTAACAAATCCAGGAATGCTATCCTTAGGGCATAATTTCTTGTGTGTGTGTGTGTGTGTGTGTGTGTGTGCGTGCACGCGCTCACGACACACACACACACACACACACATACACACGTGTTGAGCGTTAACGTGTATGAATGTATTTTCTTGTCTGCCTGTGGAGGGCTGGCACTGATGTGTATGAGTGCACATGTTTGTATGTGTGGAGGCTGAACTTTTTAAATTCCAGATGAAAAATCCAAATCACTCCTCAAATTCAAGTGCACAACTATTATACAAAATCCCAAAGAAAAATTCAACTCCAAGCAACTTAAATTCAGTGATAATTTTGAAATGTGATGACCAATGGATCTCTAACACAGAATCAGAGTATATGTGTGTGCATGGAAATAACTAGAGGACTAGATCAACGGATCAAGCAGTGGAGAGATTCGCATCCCCATAAAGAGACCAGTGACACATTGACTTGTGTGGTGACTGGAACTCATGTTTGCTAGCGTCTGTAGATGAAGAGGTACTGTTTCCATGTAGGTCTGATAGACACACCATGCATCCCCCCTAGTACTGGGGAATTCTATTACCCTGTGAAGTCACTGCAGATAGTTAATCATCACAGGTTCATTTATCTTCACCTTTTGTGCCCATGTACACACCCTAAACTATACCAAACATGAAACAACTATACTACCCCCAACTGGGAATGTACTAATGTCTTTCCCAGAAAAGGACACAAAGTCTTTGGTTGAGAACCTTTACTCTCACCATTAATATTCCATATCCTGAATACTCTGATAAAAAGCAAATAATACTTAAATGCTATCACATGAATCAATACATCATAGACTGCATGAGACAATAAGAGCAAAATGAAAACTAAGGTACTGTTCTCTTATATGATCCATGTATAACGTCACAAGGAAAAAAATACCAAAGGAAATACCCACGTGGCTCTACCTGGGTTTGTAACTCCTTTACTCCACTACTCATTCTGTATTCTCATTGACTTGAACAAGCACCTCAGCTGGTGGTTGTGTTGTGACCTGGTTGGATGACTCAATTCTTCATTCCTGAAGGGTCTGGATTGAGTTGTTGGAATTTTCCACTGACTTTAATCACAGGGTATTGTTATGATACCATACCCTCAGGGAAGCGCTAATTCCAGGCATGCTGCCTTGCTGCTAATATACAGTACTTGTCCGATTACACCCTTGGTCACCAACATCAGTCACCCTCATCACAGTAGTACTTTACTTCCTTGCTGGTTGCATCATTGGTAGGAATATCCCAACGTGTCCATGTAATGCTCATAATTTCCAGTTCAGTGGAATCATACCTATGTTTATTATTAAGAAGTATTCCTCCTTCCCATATGTAATGACCAAGTCTAGCTAAGCATAAGGATATTGAAATGAAAGCAAAATTTTCTGTACTGTGTGTATAGGGATAATAGGAAGTGGCATCATTTCTACCCTTCAATCCCTGTTCCTGTGAATTCTATAATGGGAGAACCAGTACCATGTATTAGGCATTAACTCAGATGATACACAACCTCTGGAGAATATTTCCACAGTCTGGTTGAGGCATGGTTATCTCACCAATACTGTGACGAGGCTTAAAATGCCATTTCACTGTTCTAAAGAGTGGGGTGTTTCAAGATTCTGGACAACATAGTAAAAATAAAAATCACTGGGCCTTTGCACATTTCTTTTGCCATGAAGCTAGTTCTCTGCTTAGACACAACACTATGTGGACTAAAATGGCAGTGGTAGTTTTATGAATCAGTTCATTATACTTATAGCAAAGCTTTATTTATAGGAAAAATAAACTTCTATTCCTACAAAGTGTTTATTCTAGGAAGAACAGAGTGCTCCCTTCTGTGCTGCAATGAGCTACATGTCATCACACAGCTAGCTAATCGCCCCAGAAAGTGGTGCTATGTCAGAGGCCCAGTTTCAGTGTCTACTGAGGGGCAGATTGAGTACTCCGAAGTGGTCATGCTGGTGCCCACTGGTCTCTTACTATCCCGAAAGATTAAAATTGCAGGTGCTAAAGTCCCCCAAACACAAAGCCCTAGTAAAGTTTATATTTTAAAAAGTTACAACTGGGTCAGCAGGAAGATGGCTTCCTACATAAAAGCACTTGGCAAACAAGCCTAACAAATGGAATTCATTCCCTGGAAGCTACAAAAAGCAGATGCGGTTGCTCTTTCTCATCTGTAATCTCAGCACTCCTAAACTCAGCTGGAAGGCAGGGACACAATCCCCAGGGGCCTGAAGCCCAGCTAGCCTACTGTGTGCTAAGGCAACAAAACAAAACACACACACACACACACACACACACACACACACACACACACAAAGAATCTATCTCAAACAAAGGGAAAGGAAAAGATAGACACCTGAGGTAATACTCAGACTTCTATGTGCACATTAGTTCACAGGCATGCCATGTTCACACACACAAATGCACACAGACACAGATGCACTCATCACTCATACACACACTCACAGAGACATACACATATACTCATACTAACACACACGCCAATCTCATACACACACACCCTCACACTCACACACACACACACTCACACAAACATACACACTCACACGCACACTCAAAACCTAAAAATGGAAATGTCATATAGGAACTGTAAAAAGTTATACCTTCAGGGTGATATAGCAATTGTGAAAACTTTACCTTAACCATACCTAATGTGCATTCCTCCAGCCGAGGAGTAACTTCTCAGAAACAATTTATGAATAATTGTGGCATTTTTTTGAAAAGCATGTTCTTTTATTGAAAAAGGAAGTAAAAACATTTCGTGATAAAATTGAAGATTTACATGGAAACTATTTCTGATATAATAGGAGAGATATATAGAAAAACACTTTAAAATTGACAATTTTCATGGAAAATTAAAGAGTAAAATGGTAGACATAACAATATTGCAAATTAATTAATTGAAAAAGAAAGAAAAATTTTATGATAGAATTGAAGATTTAGGTGGAAAGTATTTCTGGTAAAATTGTAGAAAACTGTATAATTTTTCATGAATTAGTCAGTTTTAACATGTTTTTCTATATATTTCTTGAATTTTATCAGAAATATTTTCCATGTAAATCTTCAGTTTTACCTGAAAATGTTTATAATTCCACTTTCAATCAATTTAGAATTATTTTTAAGCCTACCATTTTATCTGTATAATTTTCCATGATAATCTTCAATTTTAACATATTTTCCTACACATTTCTTTAATTTTATCAGAAATATTTTTCTATGTAAATCTTCAAATTTCTCGGAAAATTCTTATAATTCCACTTTCAGTCAACTTAGGAATACTTTTATGCCTACCATTATTATATCTATATAAAATTTTCCATGATAATCTTCAATTTTAACATGTTTTTCTACATTTTTCTACAATTTTATCAGAATGTGGCATTTTTTAAGAGGTAGGTTTTTTTTTTAGTATTCAGTAACCACTAGTTACTGAATAATTAAAAATAATTATGCATATGGTATGATAACACAGGAATTGTGAGAGTATTGCTTTTCACCCATATTTTTTCTGCCGAACATGTGGAATTTACCTGTGTGCATGTGCAGATTTCCATCTTCCTCAAGCAACATGAAAGCCCAGTTCAGATATGGTAACAGTTCATAGAGGATGCTTATGTCTATCTGCCGGTATAAGAGGAGCAAGCACCTTTGTATATAAGACATGAATGCCAGGATATTCTACAAGGGCTGCTGTGCCATTGGAATCATGTTCCAATGTGCTCAGCACAGTGATCCACTTGACTTGATTCCTAAAAGTCTATTTTGCTGAGGTCACCCTTTGGTAAACCTTACTTTGGAACAAAGATGCATTCATTTTCTGACACTTGGAGAAATGTATTGACCTGAAATGAATATTATCTACTAGACCAATATCTTGACCATATGAAGGTGTGTCAGGTGTTTCTTCTGGAAGATACAGCAGCAAAGACTTAGCTTAGAGACAGATACTGGGACCTACTCTGAAACTGCCAACACATCTTGTTCCTATGTGTCTGACCATTAAAAGAGTGAAAAAGAAAAAAATCAAATTATTCTTTATAACTTGCCAAATTTTCCTTTCATTCTTTGACCATCTCCTTACACCATAGGTCACCCATAACTTTAATGAGATATGGTTACACCCCTGACACTTTTTTCTCTTCCCAAGCAAGATTAACAGCAGGCTCATCTTTCAGAACGTCTCACCACTAGGGAGATTTCTTTCATTACCATCCTTCAGTGATGTTTCTAAAAGGCATTAAACTGAACCAACTCTATCTGGTTGTACACTGGTCTCATGTAGACTACCTGGAGAGCAAGTCCACATGCCATACTGTGAATGTTTTTGTGTTAAAATATAACATATAATGCAGTAATGGTAAGAAGTGAGGCTTCTAGGAAGTGATTTGCAATGAATGTTCCTCTGTCTTGAAGGATGAGTGCCTACATCAAAAGACCAAGGCAACGAGCTAGTCCATATTTCGCTCTCCATCATCTGGAAGTGTTGTAGGTGTGTCTTCTGAAAGCTGCAGCCGCATGGCCTCAGCTGAGAGACAGATGCTGGTGCATCCCTGTCACTAACAACACATCTGGCTCCAATGTGTCTCTCCTCAACAAGAATGAGAGAGTGAGAGTGTGAGAGAGAAGTGTTATAGACATATAACATTAGTTTATATTGGTATACACACACATATATAGTTATATATACATATATACATACATACACAAAACATCTATACACCCACATATATGATATATAAAATCAATTTATACAGATATAGGCTGGATAATCCAATAGTGTCTTAGTACAATTCTGGAGATGCAGAGAACCCTTCAGCTGCTCAGTCCAAGAAGCTAGAAGCCTCAGAACAAGAAAGACCAATGAAGAGCAGCAGTGTGAGGCTGTCTCCTAAATATCTAATGGCAGTGGGGTATAAATATATCATAGAAGACTAGGAAGAAGGCTGTATTCCTGCAACTCTGGTGGTCCCTTCCTTGTTAGGTAAACCTTTTTAGGTACATCGGGTTGGGGCAAGAGTGTTCACATCATTGCACGTAATTCCTCACTGAGGATATCTAATGAAGTCCTATAAACTCATGGTTTCTCAGCATGAACTTTGTTGGAATCATACCTAGTTTATTGTTGGGCTCTTGGAAGAGGGAATACATGCTGCTTTTCCTCTCTCCCAGGGAAGGGGATTTAATAACACTCAGAGTACTTGGTGAGATCTATCACATTAAGGATGACTTTGGCAAAAGCAGTGACACTCCTGACATTGGAAATGATATGAGCAGATGAATTGCTTCATGGTGTTTGTAGTGGAAACCTTGAAGTAATGGCAGGTCACTCTAGGGATTGTAGGGTTAACAGCAAGGGTATTGGTGGTACAGAGACCAGTGAGAAATAGAGTTAAGGTACAACTGCTGGGGCAGGAGCTGTCAGTGGTGGAAATTCTTGGATGGCATTCTTCTTCCAGATGTTAAGGGGTGGCCTGGCTGATGTGTGGAGCCTGCCCTGGGAGTATGGGGATACTCTGAGGATGGCTGAAGATCTAGAGCAGACATTAAAAGCCCTGTGAGTGGCACAACCGGGGGCAGAGGCTACAGTGAGCAGCTGCAGCTGTGCTGGTCTAGTATGGGCCCTTTTCCTGTTTTGATCCCCTAGCATTAAACAACCACCATCACCACCACCACAACAACAACAACAGCAAAAGGCAAATACCCTGATTTCTCCACCTCTGTTGTTCAATTTGCCTACCAAATCCCACACCAATATCAACAATGCCAGCTTCCTATCCCTTTCTTGATGCAATTCCTCTCTTATATCTGCAGTCTTCCTCCAGGCTGTCCCCTGTCCTCAGATAGATCTCTCAATGCCTCTGCATATAGTGAGATATATAACTAAATACCCTTTAAATACCAGGGACAGTAGGGCAGTAGAGAAGGGACAGGATGCTAAGGAAAGTAATCAGGGGGAGGGGTAATGTTTAGTGTCCAGATCATGGGCCTAACAGGAGAGTCTTCAAAGATTTAGGGAAGATTCAAGGAGGCCCTGAGGCTGGCCTGGAGCTTCAGCAGCCTGACTGAGCCCTTGGATGGAACTGGATCTTTATGAAGTAAGAAAGGCTTTGGGGGATGTACTTGGCTAAGACCAGCATGGAAAGAGGGGCTGTAAAGTGTGAGAGCAATCTGGGGAAGGATGAAGAAGGAAGAGGAGGGGAAGGAGGAAGAAGAGCAGGAGCAGGAGGAGGAGAGGAGAGAGGACAGTAGGCAAGGTCTCTCTGGGTTACTTGAAGGCAAATGTGGCAAGATTTGTATTGGAAAATAATTCCTCAGAAGAAAAAAACTACTGCCTGAGAAGCCAGATTTTGTACTAATGGACGTCTGGAAGGCTTTAAGATCCTAGGATCAGATAGTAGAAGGCATCAATGGTTATACATATAAAATAAAATAGAGATACAGTAGATAAAGCTTGTCAACGGAGTGGAAAATAATCACCCCAGTCTGCACAGGGTATTTTTCTCAAAAAGGTATCTTGGGATGGAAATGACAACCATTCAAGGCATCTTCAAGCAGCCAAATATGGTGGTTGGAGAGGCAAAATCTGAAGCTATAGACACAGTGCCTACCTAGAGCCTCTGAGGCCTAGAAAACCAGACTGAGCAGAAGGTGTGAAAAGAGAAAGGACTTCACTCTGCTTGGCCCTGCACAGGACTGAGCAGTAAGACCAGTGAGAGGGAAATTTCAGGGAGAGGGGAAATGCACAGAAGAGCTCAAGGGTATGGGGAATGGAATGACTCAGAGAGAATGACTGTGGACTGTGGAGAAGCAACCAAACTTTCCCCTATGGCCAAAAGCACTGTATCCAACATGGATCCCTAGAAGAAATGATCAACAGAAATGAATAGAATCTTCTCAAGCTGTTATATATTGCCTATGTTTGGCTTCCCTAACTTTAACCAAGAAGAACTTTCAATTCTGAACATCTATGCGCCAAATACAAGGGCACCCTCATTCGTAAAAGAAACTTTACTAAAGCTCAAACAAAGCATACATTGCACCTAACACAATAATTGTGGGGGACTTCAACACTCCACTCTCCTCAACAAAAAGAAGCTATTTCACCCAGGAGGAGTAGAAGACAGGAAATCATCAAACTCAGGGCTGAAATAAATCAAGTGGAAACAAAGAGAACCATACAAAGAATCTACGAGTCCAGGAGCTGGTTCTTTGAGAAAATCAGCAAGATAGATAAACCCTTAGCCAGACTGACCAAAGGGCACAGAGAAAGTATCCAAATTAACAAAATTATAAATGAAAAGGGAGATATTACAACAGAAACTGAGGAAATCCAAAAAATCATCAGATCCTACTACAAAAGCCTATACTCAACACAACTGGAGAATCTGGAGGAAATGGACAATTTCCTAGACAGATACCAAATACCAAAATTAAATCAGGACCAACTAGACCATCTAAACAGTCCCATAATGCCTAAAGAAATAGAAGGAGTCATCAAAGTCTTCCAACCAAAAAGGATACAGGACCAGATGGTTTCAGTGAAGAATTCTATCAGACCTTCAAAGAAGACCTAACACCAATACTCTTCAAACTATTCCACAAAATAGAAACAGAAGGAACACTACCCAATTCCTTCTACAAAGCCACAATTATGCTGATACCAAAACCACACAAAGATCCAACAAAGAAAACTTCAGACCAATTTCCCTTATGAACATCGATGCAAAAATACTCAATAAAATTCTTGCCAACTGAATCCAAGAACACGTCAAAACGATCATCCACCATGATCAAGTAGGCTTTATCCCAGGGATGCAGGGTTGGTTCAATATACGGAAATCCATCAATGCAATCCACTACATAAACAAACTCAAAGAAAAAAACCACATGGTCATTTCATTGGATGCTGAAAAAGCATTTGACAAAATTCAGCGTCCTTTCATGCTTAAAGTCTTGGAAAGAACAGGAATTCAAGGCCCATACCTAAACATCGTTAAAGCAATATACAGCAAACCGGTAGCCAGTATCAAACTAAATGGAGAGAAACTTGAAGCAATCCCACTAAAATCAGGGACTAGACAGGGCTGCCCCCTTTCTCCTTATCTTTTCAATATTGTACTTGAGATACTACCTCGGGCAATTCGACAACATAAGGAGGTCAAAGGGATACAAATTGGAAAGGAAGAAGTCAAACTATCATTATTTGCAGATGATATTATAGTCTACCTAAGTGACTCAAAAAACTCCACTAGAGAACTCCTACAGCTGATAAATAACTTCAGCAAAGTGGCAGGTTATAAAATCAACTCAAGCAAATCAGTAGCCTTCCTATACTCAAAGGAGAAGCAGGCTGAGAAAGAAATTAGGGAAATGACCCCCTTCACAATAGCCACAAACAGTATAATGTACCTTGGGGTTACTCTTTCCAAACATGTGAAAGATCTATATGACAAGAACTTCAAGACTCTGAAGAAGGAAATAGAGGAAGACCTCAAAAGATGGAAAAACCTCCCATGCTCATGGATCAGCAGGATTAATATAGTTAAAATGGCCATTTTGCCAAAAGCAATATACAGATTCAATGCAATACCCATCAAAATCCCAACTCAATTCTTCATAGAGTTAGAAAGAGCAATTCTCAAATTCATCTGGAATAACAAAAAATCCAGGATAGCTAAAACTATTCTCAACAACAACAGAAATTCTGGGGGAATCAGTATCCCTAACCTCAAGCAATATTACCGAGCAATAGTGTTAAAAACTGCATGATATTGGTACAGTGACAGGCAGGTGGATCAATGGAACAGGATTGAAGATCCAGAAATGAACCCACACACCTATGGCCACTTGATCCTCGACAAAGGGGCGGAAAACATCCAATGGAAAAAACATAGCCTTTTCAACAAATGGTGCTGGTTCAACTGGAGGTCAGCATGCAGAAGAATTCAAATTGATCCATCCTTGTCTCCTTGTACTAAGCTCAACTCCAAATGGATCAAGGACCTCCATATAAGGCCAGACACTCTGAAGCTAATAGAAAAGAAAATGGGGAAGACCCTTGAGGACATAGGTACAGGGGGAAAGTTCCTGAACAGAACACCAATAGCTTATGCTCTAAGATCAAGAATTGACAAATGGGACCTCATAAAATTACAAAGTTTCTGTAAAGCAAAGGACACCATCAAAAGGGCAAATCGGCAACCAACAAATTGGGAAAAGATCTTCACCAACCCTACATCAGATAGAGGGCTAATATCCAATATATACAAAGAACTCAAGAAGGTAGACCCCAGAAAACCAAATAACCCTATTAAAAAAATGGGGTACAGAGTTAAACAAAGAATTCTCACCTGAAGAACTTCAGATGGCGGAGAAACATCTTAAAAAATGCTCAACTTCACTAGTCATCAGGGAAATGCAAATAAAAACCCTGAGATTTCACCTTACACCAGTCAGAATGGCTAAGATTAAAAACTCAGGAGACAGCAGATGTTGGTGAGGATGTGGAGAAAGAGGAACACTCCTTCACTGCTGGTGGGGTTGCAAATTAGTACAACCACTCTGGAAATCAGTCTAGCAGTCCCTCAGAAAACTGGGCATGTCACTTCAGAAAGATCCTGCTATACCACTCCTGGGCATATACCCAGTGGATTCCCCAGCATGTAATAAGGATACATGTTCCACTATGTTCATAGCAGCCCTATTTATAATAGCCAGAAGCTGGAAAGAACACAGGTATCACTCAACAGAAGAGTGGATGCAAAAAATGTGGTATATATACACAATGGAGTACTATTCAGCCATTAGAAACAATGAATTCATGAAATTCTTAGGCAAATGGATGGAGCTGGAGAACATCATACTAAGTGAGGTAACCCAGTCTCAAAAGATCAATCATGGTATGCACTAACTAATAAGTGGATATTAGCTTGGAAAAGTGGAATATGCAAAACATAATCCACACTTCAAATGAGAGACAAGAAGAATGGAGGAGTGGCCCCTAGTTCTTGAAAGATCCAGTGTAGCAGTATAAGACAAAACCAGAACAGGGAATTGGGAAGGGATGGGTGGGAGAACAGTAAGAGGGAAAGGGGCTTATATGACTTTTGGGGAGTGGGGAACCAAAAAAGGGGAAATCATTTGAAATGTAAATAAAAATATATTGAATAAAATTTAAAAAAAAGAAAAAAAAAGACATAGACTAACCAACTGGATACATAAACAGGATCCTACATTTTGCTGCATACATGAAACACACCTCAGTGTCAAAGACAAACACTACCTTAGAGTAAAATGCTGGAAGATAATTTTACAAGCAAATGGTCTCAGGAAACAAGCTGGAGTAGCCATTCTAATATCAGATAAAATTGACTTTCAACCCAAAGTCATCAAAAGAGAGTCTTAGGGACACTTCTTGCTGGTCAAAGGAAAAATACAAGAACTCTCAATCAACATCTATGCTCCAAATGCAAGGGCACCCTCATTCATAAAAGAAACTTTACTAAGCTCAAAACACACATTGCACCTAACACAATAATTGTGGGGGACTTCAACACTGCACTTTCCTCAATGGACAGATCAGGAAAACAGAAACTGAACAGGGACAGAGTGAAACTAATTGAAGCTTTGGACCAATTAGATTTAACAGATATATATAGAACATTCTATCCTAAAGCAAAAGAATATACCTTTTTCTCAGCACCTCATGGTACCTTCTCCAAAATTGACCATATAATTGGTCACAAGACAGACCTCAACAAATATAAGAAGATTGAACTAATTCCATGTCTCCTATCAGATCACTATGGAGTAAAAGTGGTCTTCAATAGCAACAAAAACAACATAAAACCCACATACACGTGGAAACTGAACAATATTCTACTCAATGATACCTTGGTCAAGGAAGAAATAAAGAAAGAAATTAAAGACTTTTTAGAACTTAATGAAAATGAAGACACAACATACCCAAATCTATGGTACACAATGAAAGCAGTGCTAAGAGAAAAACACATAGCCCTGAGTGCCTCCAAAAAGAAAATGGAGAGAGCATACACTAACAGCTTAATGACACACCTGAAAGCCCTGGAACAAAAAGAAGCTATTTCACCCAGGAGGAGTAGAAGGCAAGAAATCATCAAACTCAGGGCCGAAATCAATCAAGGAGAAACAAAGAGAACCATACAAAAAAAATCAACAAAACCAGGAGCTGATTCTTTGAGAAAATCAACAAGATAGATAAACTCTTACCCATACTAACCAAAGGGCACAGAGTCAGTATACAGATTAACAAACTTAGAAATGAAAAGGGAGATATAACATCAGAAACTGAGGAAATTCAAAAAATCATTAGATCCTACTACAAAAGCCTATACTCAACACAACTGGAGAATCTGGAGGAAATGGACAGTTTCCTAGACAGATATCCCGACACAAAAACTAAATCAGGATCAAATAGATCAACTAAACAGTCCCATAACACCTGAAGAAATAAAAAGGGTCATAGAGAGTCTCCCGACCAAAAAAAGCACGGGACCAGATGGCTTCAGGGAAGAATTCTATCAGACCTTCATAGAAGACTTAACACCAATACTCTTCAAACTATTCCACAAAATAGAAACAGAAGGAACTCTATGCAACTCGTTCTATGAAGCCACAATTACGCTGATACCAAAACCACACAAAGATCCAACAAAGAAAGAGAACTTCAGGCCAATTTCCCTAATGGAATATTGATGCAAAAATACTTAATAAAATTCTTGCCAACCGAATCCAAGAACACATCAAAATGATCATCCACCATGATCAAGTAGGCTTCATCGCAGGGATGCAGGGATGGTTCAATATAAGGAAATCCATCAATGCTATCCACTACATAAACAAACTCAAAGAAAAACAACATGACCATCTCATTAGAGGCAGAAAAAGCATTTGACAAAATTCAGCATCCTTTCATGCTAAAAGTCTTGGAAAGAACAGGAATTCAAGGCCCATACCTAAACATCATTAAAGCAATATACAGCAAACCAGTAGCCAACATCACGCTAAACAGAGAGAAACTTGAAGCAATCCCACTAAAATCAGGGACTAGACAAGGCTGTCCTCTCTCTCCATATATTTTCAATATAGTACTTGAAATTCTAGCTAGAGCAATTAGGCAACATAAGGAGGTCAAGGGGATATAAACTGGAAAGGAAGAAGTCAAATTATCACTATTTGCAGATGACATGATAGTCTATTTAAGTGACCTGAAAACCTCCACCAGAGAACTCCTACAGCTGATAAACAACTTCAGTAAAGTGGCTTGTTATAAAATCAACTCAATCAAATCAGTTGCCTTCCTATACTCAAAGGATAATCAGGCTGAGAAAGAAGTTAGGGAAATGACACTCTTCACAATAGCCACAAACAATATAAAGTATCTTGGTGTGACTCTAACCAAACAAGTGAAAGATCTATATGACAAGAACTTCAAGTCTCTGAAGAAGGAAAGCGAAGGAGACCTCAGAAAATTGAAAAATCTGCCATGCTCATGGATTGGCAGAATTAATATAGTTAAAATGGCCATCTTGCCAAAAGCAGTCTACAGATTCAACGCAATCCCCATCAAAATCCCAACTCAGTTCTTCACAGAGTTAGAAAAAGCATTTCTCAAATTCATCTAGAATAACAAAAGACCCAGGATAGCTATAACTATTCTCAATGACAAAAGAAATTCTGGGGGAATCAGTATCCCTGTCTTCAAGCAATACTACAGAGTAATAGTGTTAAAAACTGCATGGTATTGGCACAGTGACAGACAAGTGGATCAATGGAATAGAATTGAAGATCCAGAAATGAATCCACACACCTATAGTCACTTGATCTTCGACAAAGGAGCCGAATACATCCAGTGGTAAAAAGATAGCCTTTTCAACAAATGGTGCTGGATCAATTGGAGGTCAGCATGCAGAAGAATGCGAATTGATCCATTCTTATCTCCATGTACTAAACTTCACTCCAAGTGGATCAAGGACCTCCATGTAAAACCAGACACACTGAAACTAATAGGAAAGAAACTGGGGAAGACCCTTGAGGACAAGGGCACAGGGGAAAAGTTCCTGAACAGATCACCAATAGTTTATGCTCTAAGATCAAGAATTGACAAATGGGACCTCATAAAATTACAAAGTTTCTGTAAGGCAAAGGACACTGTTAAAAGGACAAAACGGCAGCCATCAAAGTGGGAAAGGATAGTCACCAACCCTACATCTGATAGAGGGCTAATATCCAATATATACAAAGAACTCAAGAAGTTAGACTCCAGGGAACCAAATAACCCTATTAAAAAAATGGGGTACAGACACCTGAAGAAATCCGGATGGCCAAGAGGCACCCTAAGAAGTGCTCAAGTCGCCATAGGTGTGTGGGTTCATTTCTGGATCTTCAATCCTGTTCCATTGATCCTCCTTCCTGTCACTGTACCAATACCATGCAGTTTTTAACACTATTGCTCTGTAGTATTGCTTGAGGTCAGGGATACTGATTCCCCCAGATTTTCTTTTGTTGCTGAGAATAGTTTTAGCTATCCTGGGTTTTTTGTTGTTCCAGATGAATTTGATAATTGCTCTTTCTAACTCTGTGAAGAATTGAGTTGGGATTTTGATGGGTATTGCATTGAATCTGTATAGTGCTTTAGGCAAAATGGCCATTTTAACTATATTGATTCTACCGATCCATGAGCATGGGAGGTTTTCCCATTTTTTGAGGTCTTCTTCCATTTCCTTCTTCAGAGTCTTGAAGTTCTTGTCATACAGATCTTTCACATGTTTGGTAAGAGTCACCGCTGAAAACATCCAATGGAAAAAAGATAGCCTTTTCAACAAATGGTGCTGGTTCAACTGGAGGTCAGCATGCAGAAGAATGCGAATTGATCCATCCTTGTCTCCTTGTACTAAGCTCAACTCCAAATGAATCAAGGACCTCCACATAAAGCCAGACACTCTGAAGCTAATAGAAAAGAAACTGGGGAAGACCCTTGAGGACATTGGTACAGGGAGAAAGTTTCTGAACAGAACACCAATAGTGTATGCTCTAAGAGCAAGAATTGACAAATGGGACCTCATAAAATTACAAAGTTTCTGTAAGGCAAAGGACACCATCGAGAGGACAAATCGGCAACCAACAAATTGGGAAAAGATCTTCACCAATCCTACATCAGATAGAGGGCTAATATCCAATATATATAAAGAACTCATGAAATTAGACTCCAGAAAACCAAACAACCCTATTAAAAATGGGGTACAGAGTTAAGCAAAGAATTCTCACCTGAAGAACTTCGGATGGCAGAGAAGCATCTTAAAAAATGCTCAACTTCATTAGTCATTAGGGAAATGTAAATCAAAACAACCCTAAGATTTCATCTTACACCAGTCAGAATGGCTAAGATTAAAAATTCAGGAGACAGCAGGTGTTGGAGAGGGTGTGGAGAAAGAGGAACACTCCTCCACTGCTGGTGGGGTTGCAAATTGGTACAACCACTCTGGAAAGCAGTCTGGCGGTTCCTCCAAAAACTGGGCACCTCACTTCCAGAAGATCCTGCTATACCACTCCTGGGCATATACCCAGAGGATTCCCCACCATGTAATAAGGATACATGTTCTACTATGTTCATAGCAGCCCTATTTATAATTGCCAGATGCTGGAAAGAACCCAGGTATCCCTCAACAGAAGAGTGGATGCAAAAAATGTGGTATATCTACA
Organism: Apodemus sylvaticus; assembly: GCF_947179515.1. Classification (NCBI taxonomy): domain Eukaryota; kingdom Metazoa; phylum Chordata; class Mammalia; order Rodentia; family Muridae; genus Apodemus; species Apodemus sylvaticus. Next base: position 116,962,624 of record NC_067476.1, read on the forward strand.
CAATGGAGTACTATTCAGCCATTAGAAACAATGAATTCATGAAATTCTTAGGCAAATGGATGGAGCTAGAGAATATCATACTAAGTGAGGTAACACAGACTCAAAAGGTGAATCATGGTATGCACTCACTAATAAGTGGATATTAACCTACATAACTGGAATACCCAAAACATAACCCACACATCAAATGAGGTACAAGAAGAAAGGAGGAGTGGCCCCTGGTTCTGGAAAGACTCAGTGAAACAGTATTCGGCAAAACCAGAACGGGGAAGTGGGAAGGGGTAGGTGGGAGGACAGGGGAAGAGAAGGGGGCTTACGGGACTTTCGGGGAGTGGGGGGGCTAGAAAAGGCAAATCATTTGAAATGTAAATAAATTATATCGAATAAAAAAAGATAAAATAAAATAAAAAAAAAAAGAAGTGCTCAAGTCATTAGGGAAATGCAAATCAAAACAACCGTGAGATTTCACCTTATACCAGTCAGAATGGCTAAAGTTAAAAACTCAGGAGACAGCAGGTGTTGGCGAGGATGTGGAGAAAGAGGAACACTCCTCCACTGCTGGTGGGCCTGTAAGATGGTACAGCCACTTTGGAAATCAGTCTGGCGGTTCCTCAGAAAACTGGACATGACACTTCCGGAGGACCCTGATATACCTCTCCTGGGCATATACCCAAAGGATTCCCCGGCATGCAATAAAGACACATGCTCCATTATGTTCATAGCAGCCTTATTTATAATAGCCAGAATCTGGAAAGAACCCAGATGTCCCTCAAAGGAGAAATGGATACAGAAAATGTGGTATATTTACACAATGAACTACTACTCAGCAATGAATTCGCAAAATTTTTAGGCAAATGGTTTGATCTGGAAAATATCATCCTAAGTGAGGTAATCCAATCACAAAAGAATACACAAAAGAATGGAATGCAATCTCTGTTAAGTGGATATTAATTAGCCCAGAAGCCCTGAATACCCAAGGCACAAATCGCATAACAAATGACTCCCAGGAAGAAGTATGGAGAGGGTCCTGATCCTGGAAAGGATTGATCTAGCATTGGAGGGGAATATAAGGACAGAGAAAAAGGAGGGAGGTGATTGTAGAAAGGATGGAGAGAAGAAGGTTTATGGGACACTTGGGGAGGGGCAAATCTGAGAAATAATAATTTGGAATGTAAACAAAGATTATAGAATATAAAAATATTAAAAAAACAAACAAAAAAAACCAAAAAATGAATGCAAATAAAGAAGCAAATGATGAATAGGTCCAATAGATGCTGAAGTAGGTACTACTTATTTCTCACAGAAAAAGTTCTTCCATTTGCATAGGGACACTCATTAAAAATCAGAATGAGTACCTCCCAGCTATAGTTTTAATTTTCCTTGTTTGGACATGAAAAACACCTTAGATATTTGTTCTGTTTTTCTGTTCTGTTAATAAAAGTTCTAACACACTGTTGTAAGTCATGATTTCCCAGAATTTACCTTGAAGTTCACCAAGGCCCATGTCTGGAGACCTTTTCCAGAAGGTTTAGAAGGCATCTACTTCCTACCTCATGCTACTCTAGCCAGTTTTATATGCATGGGCCATCAATTCCAGTCACGCTAAACTTCTTATTTTTCCCAGCGTATCATTCATTCATGACATGGTAATACTGTACCACAGTATGATCCTGTCTTAGTTAGGGTTTTTCTGCTTTGAACAGACATTGTGACCAAGAGAACTCTTATAAGGACAACATTTAATTGGGGCTAGCTTACTGGTTCAGAGTTTCAGTCCATTATCATCAAGGCAGGGACATGGCAACATCCAGGCAGTCATGGTAAAGGAGCTGAGAGTTCTACATCATCTTCATCTGAAGACTGCTAGCAGAATACTGGCCTCTAGGCAGCTAGGATGAGGGTCTTAAAGCCCATACCTACAGTGATATTCCTACTCCAACAGGGTCCACGCCACTGATGTTCTAGGTGATCATACCATGGTACTTGCATCTCCAATATGCTGGAGTCTTCCATTGCAACTAGGCTTCACCAATAGCCTCTCATAGGCTCTCTTCATGGTGTCAAGCCTTAAGTCCTTTGCATGACCCCCTCAATCCTGGGCCATCAAGTACAACTGAGCTGCACCTTCACCAATGGCTTTCCATGGCCTCTCACAGTGCCAAGCCACAGCTGCTCAAGACATCTTCATGCTTCAAAACCATTACCACCTGGGTTCATATTACCAAGTACAGCTGCAGCACAAGGTACATCCTTGGCTATCTCTGGAACAAAGCTTCTTTGTACTCTCAGAAGATTTCACCTCAGAGATGTTGGTCTCTTCTTAATCATGACTAATTTCCTAGCTCCAGCTAACCAGCATCAATTGTCCTAGCAATCCCTTCTATTTTTGATTCTAAAGCAAGAGTCACATAGTTGAAGCTGCCATGTTCTGCAGTTTGTAGGAACATGATCCCCTTGTTCTATTACATTCCTTAACTTTCTGTTTTCTATGTGCTTCATTGCCTAAGCTTGGCTGTCCTTGGTCTTTCTCTGTAGATTGACCTTGAATTCAGAGATCTGCATTTCTGTCTTCTGGGATCAAAGGTTTGTACCACTACACCTGGATCTAAATTTAACTGTGTAGGATCTTGCTCCAAAGTCCTATTCATTTATTCTGCTATCTCCTAAAACATAGGATTTGGCTCCATTTCACTTCCAGGTGCCCCTTTAATACTCAAATCATATATTTTATATTTTTTTCTTTCTCAGCTTGCTATGCTTGTTTAAAACGGTCTTGATGAGACTTAACCAGAGAACAAAGTCTATGATGGGTGTTTTTGAAACTTCCTTTGTCAATGCAATTAATCTGAGTCTCTTCACCTTAGCCTCAGGCAGACTCTTCAGACCAGGGCAAAAATCTCTTCAGGACTTTTAGCTAAGATCAAGTGTAGACCAGGGCAAAAAGTAGGCACATTCTTTACCAAAATACCACAAAACCTTCCCTAGGCCACATATTGAAATTCTCCACTGAAACCTCCCACATAATTCAAATTACTCTCAGTAACAAAGTTTTCCATATTCCTACTGGAATAGGCCATTAAGTCCCATTTAAAGAATTCCAATGCTTTCCAAATCCAAAGTCCCAAAATCCACATTCTTCCAAACAAAAGCATGGCCTGGCCCAACATGGCAACTCCCCAGTCCCTGGTAACACCTTTCATCTTAGAGTTTTATTGCTTTGAACAGATACTATGACCAAGGCAACTCTTATGGACAACATTTAATTGGGGCTGGCTTACAGGTTCAGAGGTTCAGTCCATTATTATCAAGACAGGAATGTGTCAACATCCAGGCAGACATGGTAGAGGAGGAGCTGAGAGTTCTACATCTTCATCTGAAGGCTGCTAGCAGATTATCAGCTTTCAGGAAGCTGGGATGAGGGTTTTAATGCCAACACCCACAGTGACACACCTACTCCAACAGGGTCACACCTTCCAATAGTTGTACTTCCTTGGTTGAGCATATATACAAACCATCACATATTCTTATCTGTAAAGGGTACCTCCAGTTTTCAAATAATTGCCTCTTCAGGTAATTACAACTCCCATATGTTCTTAATTCCTAATGAAGTGCATATAATATAATACATGTAATATGTTTCTGGATGAAAAGCAAACTGAAGATAAAGGTGTCAAGTAATGAATATGATTTTATTACCACAATCCTCCAGTAACTGTGTCATCGACAACAAATGTGTGAAAGGAACTCAAATCAGAATGTCTTCACAGCAAGAGGCAAGTAACATGCACCTGTCTGAATCTGATTCTAAAAACAGATCACACTATTGTATAAAAACTTAAAGGTAGAATTATTGGGGATGGAGTAGAAAGCCTGAAAATTCATACCCAAATAAACCATCAGATACATGTGTAGTTTCTTCTATATTCTGTGGGGTTTAGTTTGAAACGGTCACAAAGATAAGCCGTTGTTTTTTTGTCCACTTTCAATTGTCATTCCATGTTTATCATATTGACAAAGCCCAGATCACTTGTAAGACAAAGGTCAAACCATTTTGGGTAGACCAAAAGAGTATGGTTTTAAAATAAAGGAAGGATAACATAGGGGATAGTCTGTCATAAATTAAGAAGGCTCTACTAGTCAAACTTGAAGAAAAGTACTATAGTATGGCTAATAAGTTATGCATCTGCCTGTGCAGATTCATTTACAATTGCATTGCTTGGAGTGGGAATTGATCTATATTATAAGAAGAGGCTAGTTGTTCTGTGCATTTTATTCATGTCATATCCAGCTTTCAATCCAACACCATATATAAAACAAAACAAAACAAAACAAAAAACAACCTATACCCCAACCTTATTATGTACTTCTAGGACATTACAGAAATAGATCTTTTATACAACAGTTTTCTCTGTGTGTCAATTTCCTCTCTCTGGTTTGGATTTACCAATTTTTCAAGCAAAGAAGCTGCTTTTCTGAGATCAACCAAACATCAGATTTTTAGAGACAGCTATAAATAGCAGGGCATTTGTTTTATTGTTCTGACCAATGAAAAAGTCTGGTGTTATAGGACTACCTAGATCATAGATTTCAACATAAAAAGACATCTGGAAACCAATGGGGGCACACCGAAGAAGAACAATAAACCCAGCCTAATCAAGAGCAATGTGAGTCCCCAGAAGCAAAACTACACAGGAAGAGGCACCTCCATGGAAGCACATATGGGAATCAGGAATCAAGGCAGGAGGTGCCTCTGATGAAAAGGATGTGGGAGTCTTCAGTTTTCTAACAACTGTGAGAAGATGTCATAAAGATGGTTTTATAGTAAGGAGAACCATTCCCAGTTTCCCCTGAAGCCACAAAGGATGGTCATTTGGCTTAAATTTCAAAGCTTACACAATTCTCTAGAATTCCAGGGAGGGGCTTTGCTAAACAAGGACCAAAGGAGTAAGGACAACTTAGTAGTATCTGCAGCAAATATTGGGAGCTACTTTAGTTCATTGCATAGGATCATGAAACTGTTAAGGAGATGCCTGCTTGGATACATTTCTAAGATTTTCCACATGACATCCATTAGTAAACTGGAATAGCAAGCCTAACAGCCTCCTGTGAAGGATAGCTTTCTTCCACTATAATTTTATAAGAGACAACAACTTACTAAAATGCCTATTTCTTTTCTGTTGCCTGTGACTTTGGAGTCACATAAACATTTGCAGAATAAAGGTGACAAGAAGGGTTAAATCTGTAAAAGTCAAAAGGGGCTTTAGTTGGGGAGGGAAGAAGGAAATCCATGCAGAGAGGGGGGAATGAGGGTGAAACATTAATGGCATTTGAAAGATCCTTAAATAATTCATATTATTTTGTAGTTAGCGAAAAATTGCATAATGTACATCTTAAATGAATGTATACCACATGACAATGAGCCCTGCAAGAATCACTCACTAGCAAAAACCCCACTACCAAGATGAGGAGTGTCTTTTTGAGCTGTTGGTTAACTAAGTCTAAGAGACACCAAAAGACACCAAAAGCAATTTATGTTCTTGACCTTGGTTGTCTTCAAGAGTTTAAAGGCAAGTCCCTCTTGCTGAAGATATCATATTCATCAGACAGGATTCAGAAAATGTGAGCTATATTTGACCTAAAACTTCTTCCTGAAGTCTAGCTTTCATAGAATCAGAAGGGGCAATACAAGCTGCCGAGGAACAGAAAAATCACCCTATGAACCACAGGAATGACCAGCATAGTAAAATATCCTTAAAATTGATATGGTATCACTGTGTCTTGCCTGTAACTAACATCTGGCTAATTGGAATTAAGGCTTGCTATACAGGAACAAAATCCGGCTTGGTCCTGGAAACCTAGCCAGTTTACCATTGCTATTGAGATCATGGATCTTATAGGAGAGCCTACTCTTGCCAACTTTCCTAGACTAACATAATTCCTAACTACTGTCTAAACATATTCTTATTCCCACAGATAAATACAGCTATTATGCTTCTCCAAAGAAACTTCTTTTTGCAGCAGGAGACAATTACAGAAACCTCAACTAGTAAAAATTCAGAAATCACATGATCATAAGGTGCATACCCAATAGATTCTTGTAAAACACTCCTGTACCTAATGCCTAGAGGACATTCTGAAAGAGAGGATGGATAAGAAAATAATCAATGTGAGAAGATGCATAAGTCTGCTGTGAGATTGTGTCTACTGGAAACAACAGGGAAGTAACACCTATGGAACCTCAATTGTATGGCTGTCTAAAGAAGTTCTAAACAACTACAACACAAATAGATATTCTAACATGCTGAGGGAAAATCTCACTGGGACTGAACCCTCGATAAAGAACAGCTGACAATTAGTGGTGGCTGAATGAAGGAAATGCAGACGTCTTTCCCTGAGATGATCCCCCTGAATGCTTATCCACTACTAAGTAGTCAACCCTGAAATCATATGCATACAAGCAGCACTAAACTGACTCACATTTGTGTATTTATTTCATCTATACATGTTTATGTAATTATATTTAGTCTATGCAACAATAATTAAAAAGATGAGGCTATAAGCTTGGGTAGGAGTGGATGGGGATGGACTGAAGGGGTTAGAGAGAAAGGGCATGTGAGGGGGTTGCAGGAAAGAAAGAGGAGAGATGATCAATCATATTTTAGTTAATTTTTAAATGCCCATAATAACAATGCTCATCCCAGAGCATTTCTCATGTATACTTTTAAAAGTGTTTTCATAGTTTTAGGACTCTGATTTTAAGTTCCTTAAAATCCAAGTACAGTAAAAAAATTTTTTTTACTAATTTCCCAGAAATTCTTATAGAAGATATAATATCTCATTCCATTTAGAGATGCTAATATTAAAAATATATCACATGAAGGTAAAGGACATAAGAACATAAATGAACGCAACCTTTATATGGAAAATAGGAAAACAAAAATGGTTCCCTTAAAATTAGGGAAAAAAAACCCATAAGTTATAACAATTCTACAAGGGAATATTTAACTCCTAGAATGAAATTAGTCTATTGCTACCTTCTCCCCTGCTTCATGCATCAGTCTGGTGCTAGCCCAAACACTGAGTCAGTCTCAGGGAACATTAGGGATTTAATGGATGAATAAGGCATTATATGCACATCAGAGCACCCTGTAATCGTTCCAGCATAGGTGATGGTGAGGATTACATGTGGTGGACATACCCAGAACTCTCAAGCAGTCATTGCCCAGAGTAGTCATATGGAAAATTGCTATGTGTCAATAAGCAATAAAATACATCTCAAAATATTCATTTATTCACTCAACTCTCTTATCCAGAAAGACCCAGAAAGGAAATTTATGTTTAGGATTTGTTGAGCAGCTAGCATGGACACTAGGTTGGTTTATGCATGTCATTTTATTAAGGAAGATGCTAATCTTGTGATACTGTAAGATGTACTTTATAGAGAAGCACCCATTCAGCTAATACATAATTTAAAACTTTTCCATATTAATATCAAAGATGATGCTTTTTAGATAAAAAAAAAAAACCCTCAAAGTGTTAGCTTAGTAGTACTCTGCGGTCATTATTTTTGAATACCTGCTCCATAGAATCTTTTGAAGTTTCCAGTCCTTGTGCTCAAAGTGAGCATAATGATTAAGCGGGCATCCCAGCCAGTGCTACAAACAATGCATTTGCCTTGTGCCAGTTTTAAATTTACCAGTTATCTACTCAATGTCATTAGAGAGTTGGGGTAGACATTGGATAAATTATAACTTATTTGAAGTGACAACTTACACACAACTTTCCCTACCTATATGATACTCTTTTCTTATTTCTCTTTGGATTACTTTAACTTAAATTATGCTTTGGAACAAGGGACTGCTTTGGTTCAGATGTCCACATTTATTGACCTTGCATTTTAGTATGTCTCACCAGAGCTTAGTTCTATTGTTGAACCCACCATGTACAGAAGTAAACTAAGAGATCTGTGGGCATGAATGTGTTCATTTGAACATTTCAATCAGGCCTGGAGCGATAGCTCAGCAGTTAAGAGCACTGAAGCTCTTCTAAGGTCCTGAGTTCAATTCCTGGCAATGACATGGTAGCTCACAACCATCTGTAATGGGATCTGATACCTCTTCTGCTGTGTCTGAAGACAGTGAATGTGTACTCATACACATCAAATAAATAGTAAATAAATAAATCTTAAAACAAAACCAGTCAGGAGGTGGTGGCGCATGCCTTTAATCCCAGCACTTGGGAGATAGAGGCAGGCGGATTTCTGAGTTCGAGGCTAGCCTGGTCTACAAAGTGAGTTAAGGACAGCCAGGGCTACACAGAGAGACCCTGTCTTGAAAAACAAACAAACAAAAACAAAACAAAACTAAACAAAAAATCCCCCAAAACATTTCAATCATTTTACCATCTACTCCATGAAAGAAAACACATACTTCTCATCTTAATATAAGCTCTATTCTTCCTTTGTAAAGGGGGTACATGATTCCCATGCACAATGAGCTTTCTTTCTAGAGTCCTAAAACATGTAAATGAGATCGGTGGTCCAGAACTAGGTTTCTAAGGTTCTGAAGAACCGCTTTGTCCTTAATGGGCATGATGAGAAAGGAAAGGCATGCATTTAGTTTGATGTACTCATCATTGTTTTTGTGGTGATATTTGCTTGTCTTTGTGAATATTATAGAAGTATTACAACATCAATAGGCAGGATTGGGCATCAATTCTTTTTGTTACTTATATTTTCCTATAAGAGACTCAGTTACTAAATGGTTAATGATCTTTGTTTACATAGTGTTTGCTTGAAAATCACAGTCAGTGAAATATTAGTGATAGTATCTAAGCCTAATTCATGGCTGAAGACTAATCCATTAGAGTGAAAATAAAAGTATAATTATAGTGATAAATTGTTATTATTCTACATAATCAAGCCTTTAAAAACCCTCAATTATAAGCTTGTAAAAATAACTATTTTCTTCTTTACTAAAATGAGCAAAAAATGGTCTGGGAACTATGAATATATAAAACTAGAACACAGTTGTTTAAATATGGGGAGTTAACATTTTGCTATCTATAAAGGAATGCGTATTTCTTCTTGGACAAAGGATTCTATGATTTGTTTTACTACCTTGACATTTTTACCTTATTTCTGTCCCTAAACTTGTCCAAAGGCAATGTGTTCTTTGTAAAATGGCCTGACACTCGCACTTGACTGCCAAGACCTAGTTCCAATTCAGTGTTCTAGGGAAACGTGTTAACCATACCAGGATGTCTCATTTTATGTTTAAATGGTCACAGATTTAACAACAGCAAAGGTTTGCATTTGACTACATCCTTAACTTTTCCAGCACTCACTCACGCATGTGCAAACTCTGGGCAATGGCAAAGGCTTGAAATCCACAACATAATAGGAAAGACCTACTCTGAGCTATGTACATATCAACAAATTATATCCTATTAGGTCAGTGCAGAAATTAATTGTAGGATTCTGCTCAAATCCATGTTGCTTCCTGGTCCTTTGGGGGCTACTCAGTTAGACACCTCTCCAGGATTTTGTGCTGAACTAAGCACAGCTAATTGTTGTGTTTCTGCATGGAATGATTCATCTCCCAGATGTCACAAAGCTTTTGGCAACCCTGCCCTAACAGTATCTTGGTATATAAAAATAAAACCATTTGTGACCTGTGCAGAAGGAAGGGGTTGAAATAAATAGAGGAGGGCATTCTTTAGCCCTGCCCTTTGGTGTGATTAATCTTTAGTGAGAAGGACTTTTGATTCATTCTCTTGACAGAACAACCCCCTCGCTCTCTCTGGTTCCTCATGAGGAATGATGGATGAATCCTTCCCTTTTCCCCCTTCCTCCAGGTGCAGCCTCATTCACACTTGAGCCTGAGAGCACACAATAGAACAGTTTCTACTTGCCCATTGCCTGAGCGCTATGTTCTCTTCTCTTCAGTGTTTCTCATTTGCTCAGATCCCAGAGATACATCCAGCCAAACTGAAAGCACATGAAACTCAATGACAGTCACTTATTCCCTTGGAACACTGGAATAAAGTGTGTGTGTGTTCTCACAGAAAACATAGTTTCAGACTCATTCTGTGGAGAAATGTGTTTTCAATTAATTTTAATGTTTGACCTTGAATTTTGGCTTTGGTTTTGTATTTTTTTTCTCTTTCACCCACAGTAAGTAGGGTCATGCATCCATTCAATGACTGAATGGATGTAATTAATGGTTCAGAATATAGAGAGGTGTCCAAAAATGCTTTCTGTGTGGTTCTAATCTTATTTAAAAGAATCCATAATTTATTATTATCAAATTTATTGTTAGAATTGAACACAGATGGAGAAGCATCTGATATAAAATGAGATCAGAGAGAACTAATTTTTAAAACACTGTTTTAAATTTATATGGTAATCTTGGAGAGATCGCTCAGTGGTTAAGGACTTTGGTTGTTCCCCTAGTAGATCCAGGTTTGATTTCCAGCGCTTACATGGCAACTGACAACTGGCTGGAATTCCAATTCTTTGGGTTCTGGTTCCCCCTCGTGGCCTCTGAGGGCACTGCAAATGGTGTATAGATGTACTGGCAGGTGAAGCACTCATAAGACAGAACAATAAAAGACTAATTTTTTAATTAAATGTATATAGATCCAACTTAAAGTACCCTTCTCAAATAAATTAAGCTAAATATCCTTATCTGTTTTTGAGTTATCTAAATTAGGTATTTAGACAGAAACTTGAATACACATCACTTATTTGGAAGTAGACCCTAAGCAGTGGGTTGAAAGAGATCAGGGGAAGTAATCCTATCAGGAATTGTCAAGCAAGTGAACAATGTGAGTAGATTAAGTTCATTTCCTATGCTTAATTTCAAAGGGCCCAAGCAAGCCTGAAACACAAATGTTACACTCTATGGGAGAAATCATACTAGAGTACACACACACACTAAATACACCTACTAGTAACTGAGAACTGAACTCAAGAGATATTTCTTTTAGTAGATATTTGCTTTATTTACACTTCAAATAGTATCCCCTTTCCTCATTACCCCTCTGAAAACCCCCTCCTGCTGCTTACCTCCCCCCCCTTACCTGTCCTGGTATTCCCCTGTCCTGGGACATTGAGCCTTCTCAGGACCATGAGCCTCTCATCCCCTTGATGCCTCACAATGCCATCCGCTGCTGTATATGCAACCGGAGCCATGTGTCTCTCCATGTGTACTCTTTGATTGTGGTTTAGTCCCTGGAAGTTATGGGGACACTGGTTGGTTCATGTTGTTGTTCTTCCTATTATGGATCTGCAAGCTCCTTCAGCTCCTTGGGTCCTGTCTCTAGCTCCTCCATTGGGGACTTTGTGGTCAGTCCAATGGTTGACTGAGGGCACCTACCTCTGGATTTGTCAGGTACTGGCAGAGCCTCAGGAGACAGCAATATCAGGTGCCTGTTAGCAAGCGCTTGTTGGCATTCACATTAATGTCTGGGTTTGGTGACAGTATATGGGATGAATCCCCAGGTGGGGCAGTCTCTGGATGGCCTTTTTTTCAGTGTCTGATCGACACTTTGTTTCCTTATTGCATAGAGGTTGGTGTTTAGAAGCGGTCCTTAAAATAACAACAAGGAAGCCTAAGTCCTCTCCTCTGAAAAAGACACCATAAAGTATCTAGGAGGTCAATTCTTCCCCTCTATGGTTAATGCCCACCGTCTCTTTATGGATGTTTATCCACTTGGTTGTTACCTCCTCATCTTAAAACTAATAAAAAGGGAGGAGATGCAGAAATCCATATTGGGGTGCTATGCCACCTGGCACGACTTGACATTGATCAAGGTGAAGTTCATTGTTCCTCCATGTCTATGAATTCCTGAATTAAGCAGGTGATCTGTCCAGCCACCTGAACAGTGGATCCAGTGCCCAGTAAATTTGTAGGAAAAAAATGCCAAGAGCTTTTTAATAACCCCATGTAGGGTGCCTGGAATGAAATTTTACCCGATTTTCTCCCCTTATTAGGACCACTGGTGAACCTACTGTTGATCCTGTCCCTGGGACCCCTAATCTTTAACAAAATAGTTGCCTTTTAAGAGAACGCATCAGTACCTTTCAGGTGCTAATGCTGTGGCAACAGTACCAGGAAGTAGGACAGTATAAGACCTCATTTCAAGATTGAAATGGCCATAAAGGGGGGAATGGGAGAACCCTGTCAGAAACAACAGGCCAGCTCCCCGCGACCCAGAATGGGGCCTTAAAGCTGAATTGGAACTTTGCATTCTGCCCAGGACTGCCTTGGGGAGGATAAGGCCTAAACAGAACCATCCTGCCTAGGGTAAGGTCAGAGAGGGAAGTGACTGGACAACTTTCCTCTCTCTTGGTGTGCCAAGAAATACCACAAATACCTCAAGGTGGGCAGGACAGGGCCAAATGGCAGAGATAACCTCCTCATTCGAGCTGACCAATAATTTTATATATTGCTCAGGGTAACCAATCACAGTCATCCAACTCAGGCGACCGCTGAACTCCCCGCCAAAATGTTCATAAAGAGGTTGTGCTTTGTGAGCTTGGGGTCTCCTCTTGCCTACATGCTGAGGGAACCCAGTGTACATTGGAACAATAAACCTCTTGCAGATTGCAGCGGGGGGGGGGGGGGGGAGACAGCTAACACCATTGCACTCGAGAAAATCAACACACTAAGTTTGATTAATTTATCCTAACATAATCTTGATATTCCCTTCAAAATTTACCAATGACTTTGATATCAAACTTATGAAAAATAATTCATGTTACCTTGTAATTGTTGGAAAATTTTACTGTCCTTATTTAAGACTGTACTTCTTGTCATACAGATCTTTCACATGTTTGGTAAGAGTCACCCCAAGGTACTTTATACTGTTTGTGGCTATTGTGAAGGGTCTCATTTCCTTAATTTCTTTCTCAGCCTGCTTATCCTTTGAGTATAGGAAGGCTACTGATTTGCTTGAGTTGATTTTATAACATGCTACTTTGCTGAAGTTGTTTATCAGCTGTAGGAGTTCTCTAGTGGAGTTTTTTGGGTCACTTAGGTAGACTATCATATCATCTGCAAATAACGATAGTTTGACTTCTTCCTTTCCAATTTGTATCCCTTTGACCTCAGATAAGGAGAAAGGGGACAGCCCTGTCTAGACCCTGGTTTTAGTGGGATTGCTTCAATAAATCACATTTAGTTTGATGCTGGCTACCGGTTTGCTGTATATTGCTTTTACTATGTTTAGGTATGGGTCTTGAATTCCTGTTCTTTCCAAGACTTTAAGCATGAAAGGATGCTGAATTTTCAAAAAATGGAAAAACCTTCCATGCTCATGGATCGGCAGGATTAATATAGTTAAAATGGCCATTTTGCCAAAAGCTATATACAGATTCAACACAATACCCATCAAAATCCCAACTCAATTCTTCATAGAGTTAGAAAGAGCAATTCTCAAATTCATCTGGAATAACAAAAAACCCAGGATAGTTAAAACTATTCTCAATAACAAAAGAAATTCTGGGGGAATCAGTATCCCTGACCTCAAGCAATATTACCGAGCAATAGTGTTAAAAACTGCATGGTATTGGTACAGTGACAGGCAAGCAGATCAATGGAACAGGATTGAAGATCCAGAAATGAACCCACACACCTATGGCCACTTGATCCTTGACAAAGGGGCAGAAATCATCCAATGGAAAAAAAAGATAGCCTTTTCAACAAATGGTGCTGGTTCAACTGGAGGTCAGCATGCAGAAGAATTCGAATTGATCCATCCTTGTCTACTTGTACTAAGCTCAACTCCAAATGGATCAAGGACCTCCACATAAAGCCAGACACTCTGAAGCTAATAGAAAAGAAACTGGGAAAGACTCCTGAGGACATAGGTACAGGGGGAAAGTTCCTGAACAGAACACCAACAGTGTATGCTCTAAGATCAAGAATTGACAAATGGGACCTCATAAAATTACTAAGTTTCTATAAGGCAAAGGACACTATCAAAAGGACAAATCGGCAACCAACAAATTGGGAAAAGATCTTCACCAACCCTACATCAGATAGAGGGCTAATATCCACTATATACAAAGAACTCAAGAAGTTAGACCTCAGAAAACCAAATAACCCTATTAAAAAATGGGGTACAGAGTTAAACAAAGAATTCTCACCTGAATAACTTCGGATGGTGTAGAAATATCTTAAAAAATGCTCAACTTCATTAGTCATCAGGGAAATTCAAATCAAAACAACCTTGAAATTTCACCTTACTTCAGTCAGCTAAGATTAAAAACTCAAGAGACAGCAGGTGTTGGGGAGGATGTGGAGAAAGAGGAACACTCCTCCACTGCTGCTGGGGTTGCAAATTGGTAAAACCACTCTGGAAATCAGTTTGGCGGCTCCTCAGAAAACTGGGCATGTCACTTCCGGAGGATCCTGCTATACCACTCCTGAGCATATGCCCAGAGGATTCCCCAGCATTTAATAAGGATACATGCTCTACTATGTTCATAGCAGCCCTATTTATAATAGCCAGAAGCTGTAAAGAACCCAGGTATCCCTCAACAGAATAATGGATGCAAAAAATGTGGTATATATACACAATGGAGTACTATTCAGCCATTAGAAACAATGAATTCATGAAATTCTTAGACATGAAATGTATGGAGCTGGAGAACATCATACTAAGTGAGGTAACCCAGTCTCAAAAGATCAATCATGGTATGCACTCACTAATAAGTGGATATAAACCTAGAAAACTGGAATACCCAAAACATAATCCACACATCAAATGGGGTACAAGAAGAATGGAAGAGTGGTCCCTTGTTCTGGAAAGACTCAGTAAAGCAGTATTCGGCAAAACCAGAACAGGGAATTGGGAAGGGGTGGGTGGGAGAACAGGGGGAGGGAAGGGGGCTTATGTGACTTTCAGGGAGTGGGGGGCCAGAAAAGGGGAAATCATTTGAAATGTAAATAAAAAATTTATCGAATAAAAAAAAGACTACTTCTTATTTAAGACCTTGATCTTATTTTTGTTTTTTTTTTTTTAAACTCTTTAAATTTTTCCACTTTTCTTTGGGTGTCCTTCAATATGGAAGTGCTAAGTTTGTCTTGTATATCTTCTTAATTAAATGTAACCTATGCATCCTACAGGAAACAAAATCCACCCAGCCAATGCTGTGTTCTTACTCGTGACCATGACACAAGGATTGTGCCATCCCTTTTTAGTTTCACTTTATAAAAATTCTTTTATTTTGAGATTATAATATATACTTACATTTCTCCCTCCCTGTTTTCTCTTAATCTCCAAATCCTTTCTTATCCTTTTCCAAAGTCACAGACTCTCTTTTTCAATAATTGTTGTTACATGCATAAGTGTTCATGCATACACATGCATAGTCCTAATTATAACCTGCTCAGTCTGCATAATGGTACTTGTATGTATAACTTCAGTGTTGACCATTTGTTCCTAGATAGCCTATTCTGTGCTCTTGCCTTGTAAGATTATGTCTCCCTTTCTCAGTATTCCCTAGTTACCTATAGTTCTTCATGTAGGGTTAAGGATTCATGGTCTGTTTCCCCAAACCCTCATCCACTCTGGCAGGTCTATTGCTGTTGTCCTTGTTTGGCTCACGTTTAGTCAGTCATGTAGTTGAGACCTTGTAGGTGTAGCTTCTGGTATTATTAGGAGACACAGTCTCATGCCAATCTCACTCATTCTTATTCTCTGACAATATTTCTGCCCCCTCTTCTGCAATGTTATCTGAGTGCTAAGTGCAGGAGATTTGGCCTTATATGCACTAAGTGTAGTTCTAAGCTTCTATCAAGGGAACTTCCCTTTGCAACAGACAGAGAATTATGGAAAATCAGGATCAATCAAAAAGCATAGTTGTGGAGGGTAGTCCATAAATGCATATATACAAAACACTTCCACATGTAAGGCCCAGCGAATATTGATTCACCAAAGGGGTACACATGGCTCCAGCTGCACATGTAGCAGAAGATTGTCTTATCAGGCATCAATGGGAGGAGAGGTCCTTGGCCCTATGAAGTCTCAATAGATGCCCCAGTATAGGAGAACTGAGACCATGGAGGTGGGAGGGGGTGGGTGGATGAACACCCTCATAGAAGTAGAGGGAGGGAAGATGGGATAGGGGCTTTCCAGGAGGGGGGAAACTGGGAAAGGGGATAGCATTTGAAATGTAAATAAAAATATATCCAATAAAAATTAAATATTTTGAGAGACTTTCTTAGAATCCATGTTAAGTGCTTCAGTAGCCATCAAATTTTCAACTTATCAATTTTTACATTTATGTACATTAGAGTATTTTCTTAGATTGTTATTTGAGTTATAGGTATGTTCTCTATGCTATTGATTATCTTCTGATGGTTAATTGGGCCCAGCTTGGGCAAACAGGAATCTTTCTCAGATCCCTTCTCCTATTGACAAACGTCCAATAGTCTTTAAACCTTTCAGTTTAAACAGTCAATCAATTGGAAATAATTATTCAGAAAAAGGATATTCTATTAAAAGAAAGCAAAAGAATATTCTTCAATATATTTTCCCATTGCAACAACGTAATGCAGAAAATTATCAAATCCGCACACGACTGTCTTGATTGATACAAAATGTAGGCTTCTGTTTTTTTTTTATTCGATATAATTTATTTACATTTCAAATGATTTCCCCTTTTCTAGCCCCCCACTCCCTGAAAGTCCCTTAAGTCCCCTTCTCTTTCCCTGTCCTCCCACCCACCCCTTCCCACTTCCCTGTTCTGGTTTTGCCAAATACTGTTTCACTGAGTCTCTCCAGAACCAGGGGCCAGTCCTCCTTTCTCCTTGTACCTCATTTGATGTGTGGATTATGTTTTGGGTATTCCAGTTTTCTAGGTTAATAACCACTTATTAGTGAGTGCATACCATGATTCACCTTTTGAGTCTGGGTTACCTCACGTAGTATGATGTTCTCTAGCTCCATCCATTTGCCTAAGAATTTCATGAATTCATTGTTTCTAATGGCTGAATAGTACTCCGTTGTGTAGATATACCACATTTTTTGTATCCACTCTTCTGTTGAGGGATACCTGGGTTCTTTCCAGTATCTGGCAATTATAAATAGGGCTGCTATGAACATAGTAGAGCATGTATCCTTATTACATGGTGGGGAATCCTCTGGGTATATGCCCAGGAGTGGTATAGCAGGATCTTCTGGAAGTGAGGTGCCCAGTTTTCGGAGGAACCGCCAGACTGATTTCCAGAGTGGTTGTACCAATTTGCAGCCCCACCAGCAGTGGAGGAGTGTTCCTCTTTCTCCACACCCTCTCCAACAACTGCTGTCTCCTGAATTTTTAATCTTAGCCATTCTGACTGGTGTAAGATGAAATCTCAGGGTTGTTTTGATTTGCATTTCCCTAATGACTAATGAAGTTGAGCATTTTTTAAGATGCTTCTCTGCCATCCGAAGTTCTTCAGGTGTGAATTCTTTGTTTAACTCTGTACCCCATTTTTTAATAGGGTTGTTCGGTTTTCTGGAGTCTAACTTCTTGAGTTCTTTATATATATTGGATATTAGCCCTCTATCTGATGTAGGATTGGTGAAGATCTTTTCCCAATTTGTTGGTTGCCGATTTGTCCTCTTGATGGTGTCCTTTGCCTTACAGAAACTTTGTTAATTGAACCACATCAATATGTAAATTTATGTCATTGAATATCTGTAATTCGTGAAAATAATCAAGCTTTATGAAATCAATTAAATGTGGATAGGCTTTGATTATATTAATCAATGACCATAAACATTATAATAATAGACATTTAAGTACAGACACTAATGAAATGTTTCCATATAAATAAAAATGTTTCATATAAATATTTATATGAAATGTTTTTTATATAAATAAAAATCTTTAGAAGAATAAGAAATAGTCAAACACAAAATCAATTAATACATAAACTAATCAAACTAGCTATATACTTAAAACTATTTCCTAGGAAGCAAAGTCTTATCCTGTTTGGACTGGAAGACACACATGTCCATTAATTATTTTACTTGAAATCTTGAGGTCATAAGAAATACAAAGACATTTGTTAATAGCCAGTACAGAATGGCACAACTTAACCAAGTTAGTTTCTAAAACCTACCAGGAAAACATTTATAGTTTTTCGCCCCTACCCCTAATCATAAATATCAAGGGTTACCATCTGTATGCACTCACTGTACAAAAAACACACTGCAAGTAAAGAGCTATCTGGAAGAAAGACAGTTTCCCAGGTTCCCTGGCTCCCTCTGCATGGAGTACCCAGGAGAGAAACATGATCTCTGTGAGGCACCCTTGGCACTGGTGACAGTGATCCAGTGAGTGTGCCGAATACAGCATCCCAACCCTCACCCCTTGGGAAGTGATGGCAGTGGTAGACCTAGGAGCAGATTTTAAAAATGAAGAAGCCTCATTCCCAAATGTTCACCATTTGATAGCATAGCTCATCAAGATTAGCTTTTAATGATGAAAAATTGGTTTTACAGGTAAAGTACAATGGAAAAATTGTATAAAATGGTATGCAACTCCTTCAAATTATTTGGATTGCAAGTTATGTATATGTATCCCTCATATATATTGGGAGAACTTCTTGGGTCATTGCATCCAAACCCATTATAAGGAAGTATTTAGGGTCACGGGTTTAGTTCCTTCACTGGGTATGCTTCTTCTGGTTCAGATAGTCAACCTTAGTACAGATAGAACTTAATAAAAGATGGGAAATCCCACCAGGACCTGTTGTGAAGGACTCTAAACCTATTGCTTGGCCTCTTTGGCCCTCCAGGTTGATGGTACTTCAACCATTGCTACTTTCATGCCAGAAGCAGCTTAGCTCTCAGGAGAGAACTGATTCCTTGGTCATAAAGGTTATGAGTTCACTAGCTACATTTGTGAACCGCTCAGGCATCCTTTGGAAATGCAAGGTCGCTGTGCACTGTCGCAGGCTCTAGGGTTGGAAGGAAAGCAAAGGCAGCCGAGGGAGGAGGAGCTTATGTCTCATTAGCCTTGTCTGTTACCTTTGCCATGGAATTACACATGCTCTACAAGGACTAGCTGATTTGAAGCACCAGAATGACCGTGACGGTGAACTGGCAATATATACTGACATTTTATTTGCTGGTTTGGGGGACTGTTAGTTATGGGAAAACTGAGAGATGCTGGATGAGATGAAATGAAATCAAATTTGGCTGCAAAATGTTTTGCTCCTACTCTTAATTTCACTGCTCTTGCCCTTAATTTTAAAACTCCAAAGTGGACGAATTTCTCCTGAGATCAATGGAGTGAGTGCTCAGAGGATTGTCTCCTGCTTTGCTCAGTTTGCAGTATTTTCATTGCAACTCTTTCTCCAAGGGCCAGTGTTCATGTCTTTCCAGAATTTGATCAGACTTGCTTTCTTAGCCACACATCTTACTTGAAACTCCACTTCCCTTTAAAGATGAGTTAGGGCCTATTCTCTTTCAAGGGATAACAGTTAGTTCTATACAATAGTCATTGCCAAACACAGGACTTCAGCTAGCAGCATTTCATTTTGTGGATTGAATGTGAACACCCCAAGTGTACAAATGCAATCCTAATCCACAAGGTGATGATACAGACTTTGAGGTTTTGGAAGGCAGGTAAACAAAAGTGAAAAGAATGTGTAATTTATATCTGCCATTCATTTTATTCTGGTCCAGCTGAATTGCTGGAAGATAATGCCTGAGGGTATATACATGTTTATCCTGCTATTATTGGACAGTTTTGATAACTCCTTTCTGATTGTATCAGAGTATATTTCACACTATAATTATTTAGGCTTAGTACTTCTTCTCCCCATTATGTACAAACTATCAAAGCACGGTTATTTCCTAACACTGAGATTAACTCCTCCCAAACCGAAACCAAAAGGAAAAGAAATCACAAACAAGCTGCTCAGTAAATGAGCTAAACCATTTACATGTAGGATTTTCCCGTGTTTCCTTATGGCAGGTTCCCTGAAGAACACAGGTGTGTGAAGACATGTGCACATTTTATCATCTTCACTGACATGCATTTACATGAACCAAAGTAACATCATTATAATCCTTATGCTTTCCAGTTGAGTGGTTTTGGGAAGTTATTAAAACAACTGATGACTCAATTTCCTTATCAGTAAGATGAAAATGATCACTGTATTTGCCTTAAAAGTTATAATTTAAAACAAAGGGGCAATTATTTTGTTGTTGAATATGTATGTTAAAAAATGCCTCAGAGATAGCTAAAGTTGCACAACTACTATATGTATATTTCTTTTTATTGTGTATTTTATTTATTTACATTTCAAATGTTATCTACTTTCCCAGTTTCCACTCCAGAAATCCCCTAGTCTATCATTCCCTCACTGCTTCTATGAAGTTGCACCCCCACCAACCAACCCACTCCCACCTCCCTGCCCTGGCATTCCCCTTCACTGGAGCATCAAGTCTTCCAAGGACCAAGGGCCTCTCCTGCCATTGATGTCCCACAAGGCCACATATCTGCTACATATGTGGCTGGAGCCATGCGTCATTACATATGTACTCTTTGGTTGGTGGTTTACTTCCTGGGAACTCTGAGGGTACTGGTTGGTTGATATTGTTGTTCTTCTTTTGGGATTGCAAACCCCTTCAGCTCCTTTAGTCTTTTAACTCCTCCATCGGGGACCCCATGCTCATTCCAATGGTTGGATGTTACCATCCCCCTCTGTATTTGTCAGGCTCTGGAAGAGTTTCTCAGGAGACAGCTATATCAGGCTCCTGTCAGCAAACACTTCTTGGCATCTGCAACAGTGACTGGGTTTGGGTACAGGATGGATCCCCAGGTGGGGCAGTCTCGGGATGGCCTTTCCTTCATGCCCTGCTCCACACTTTGTACAATATTTCCTCACTTGAGTATTTTGTTCTCCCTTATAAGAAGGATGGAAGCATCCACACTTTGGTCTTCCTTCTTCTTGAGCTTCATGTGGTCTGTGAATTGTATCTCGGGTATTCGGAGCTTTTGGGCTAATATCCACTTATCAGTGAGTGAATACCATGTGTGTTCTTTTATGATTGGGCTACCTCACTCAGGATGATAGTTTCTAGTTCCATACATTTGCCTAAGAATTGCATAAAATAATTGGTTTTAATAGCTGAGTAATACTCCATTGTGTAAATGCACCACATTTTCTGTATCCATTCATCTTTGAGGTACATCTGGTTCTTTCCAGCTTCTGGCTATCATAAATAAGGCTGCTAGGAACATAGTAGAGCATGTATCCTTGTTATATATTGGAACATCTTCTGGGTATATGCCCAGGAGTGGTATAGCTGGGTCCTCAGGTAGTACTACATCCAATTTTCTGAGGAACTGTCCAACTGATTTCCAGAGTGGTTGTACCAGCTCACAAACCCACCAAAAAATGGAAGAGTATTCTTCTTTCCACACATCCTCATCAGTATCTACTGTCACCTGAGTTTTTTATTTTAGACATTCTGACAAGTGTGAGCTGGAATCTCAGGGTTGTTTTGATTTACATTTCTTTAATGACTAAGGATGTTGAAATGCCCCGGCCCACAGGGGTTTTTGACAGGGGACCCTAGAAGAGAAGGGCAGAGAAACAGAGACAGGAGATGCAAAGAATGAGGTCAAGACAAATTAACTGCTCAAGATCTAGTAAACTGTATTTTCTCAGGGAACTTATATAGGCAGGGGAAGAAGTGAGCAAGTGGGATTCTTCACGTAGCTTGGGCATTCAGCCAAGGTGAATCTCTGGCAGCTGCAAGATATTTTCTTCTGGGAGGGCACAGTGACCACTCGATTTCTCCAAGGTCTGTAGCTGAGGAGAAGTCAAAACCCAAGCCTATCTTTAATAAACTCTAAACAAAAAGTAAAGTCAATTTGGCTCCTGGAATTGAACATATCTTTATGTGCTTCTCAGCCATTCGACATTCCTTAGTTGAGAATTCTTTGTTTAGGTCTGTATCCCATCTTTAAATAGGGTTATTTGGTTCCCTGGAGACTAACTTCTTGATTTCTTTGCATATATTGGATATTAGTCCTATATTATCCTCTATATTAGTAGGATTGATAAAGACTTTTCCAATCTGTGGGTTGCTGTTTTGTCCTATCGACAGTGCCCTTTGCTTTACAGAAGCTTTTCAATTTTATGAGGTCTCATTTGTCTATTGTTGATCTTAGAGCATAAGCCATTGGTGTTCTCTTCAAAAAATTTTCCCTTGTCCATGTGTGTGAAGCTTTTCCCCACTTTCTCTTTTATTAGTTTTAGTGTATTTGGTTTTGTGTAGATGTCCTTGGTTCACTTGGACTTGTACAAGGAGATAAGAATGGGTCAATTTGGGGCTGGTGCGATGGCTCAGCAGTTAAGAGCACTGACTGTTCTTCTAAAGGTCCTGAGTTCAATTCCCAACAACCACATTGTGGCTCACAACCATCCGTAATGAGATCTGGTCTGTCTGAAGATAACTACAGTGTAGTCACATATAATAAATAAATCCTTTAAAAAAAAGAATGGGTCAATTTGCATTCTTCTACATGCTAATCTCTAGTTTATTCAACACCATTTGTTGAAAATGCTGTCTTTTTCCCACTGGATGGTTTTGCTTCTCTGTCAAAAGATCAGGCCACCAAAGGGTGTTTATCCTTTGAGTAGAGGAAGGCTACTACTTTGTTTGATTTAATTTTATGTTCAGCCACTTTGCAGAAGTTATCAGGATTAGGAGTTCTCTGGTCACTTAAATATACTATCATATTACCTGCAAATAGTGATATTTTGACTCCTTCCTTTCTAATTTTATCCCTTTGACCACCTTTTGTTGTCTAATTGCTCTTGCTAGGACTTAAAGTACTATATTGAATAGATAGAGAGTGGGCAGCCTTGTCTAGTCCCTGATTTTAGTGGGATTACTTCAAGTTTCTCTTCATTTAATTTGTCATTGGCTACTAGTTTGCTCTATATTGCTTTTACTATGTTTAGGAATGAGCCTTGAATTCGTGATATTTCCAAGATTTTCATCATCTCAAATGCTTTCTCAACATTTAATGATTTCATCATGTGTTTTTTTTTCTTTTGAGTTTATATGTAGTGGATTACTTTGATGGATTTCCATATATTGAACCATCCCTGCATCCCTGGCATGAAACCCACTTGATCATGATGGTGCTCTTGGATTAGGTTTGCAACAATTTTATTGAGTATTGTTGCACTGATATTCATAAGGGAATTTAGTCTGAAGTTCTCTTTGTTGGCCTTTGTGTGGTTTAGGTGTGAATGTAATTGTGATTTCTTAGAATGAATTGCGTAGTGTTTTTTCTGTTTATATTTTGTGGAATAATTTGAAGAGTATTGGTATTAGGTCTTCTTTGAAGCTCTGATAGAATTCTGTACTAAACCCATCTGGTCCTGGGCTTCTTTTGGTTGGGAGACTTTTAATGACTGCTCCTATTTCTTTAGCGGTTATGGGACTGTTTTGATGGTTTATCTGACTCTGATTTAACTTTGGTGCCTGGTATCTGTCTAGAAAATTGTCCCTTTCATTAAGATTTTCCAGTTTTGTTTAGTATAGGCTTTCATAGTAGGATGTGATGGTTGTTTGGATTTCCTCAGTTTCTGTTGTTATTTTTCTCTCTGTGCCCTCTGGTTAGTCTGGCTAAGGGTTTATCGATCTTGTTGATTTTCTCAAAGAACCAGTTCCCCAGTTTGTTGATTCTTTGTATTGTTCTTTTTGTTTCTACTTGGTTGATTTCAGCCATGAGTTCGATTATTTCCTGCCATCTACTTCTCTTGGGTGTATTTGCTTCTTTTTTTCTCTAGATATTTCAGGTGTGCTGTTAAACTACTAGTGTATGCTATTTCCAGTTTCTTTTTGGAGGTACTCAGTGCTATATGTTTTCTTCTTAGCACTGCACTCATTGTGTCCCATAAGTTTGGGTATGTTGTGCCTTCATTTAAATTGAATTCTTAAAAGTCTTTAATTTCTTTATTTCCTCCTTTACCAAGTGATCATTGAGTAGAGTGTTGTTCAGCTACCATGTATACATGGGCTTTTTGTTGTTTTTGTTTTTATTGAAGCCCAACCTTAGTCCATGGTGATCTGATAGGATGTATGGGATTGGTTTGATCTTCTTATATCTGTTGAGACCTGTTTTGTGACTGATTATATGGTAATTTTTGGAGAAGGTACCATGAGGTGCTGAGAAGCAAATGAAAATGCTGTGCTGTATCCAATTACTTTTGGTCATAAATACACACAAAGACAGTTAGATAAATAATGAATGTTAAAAGCATAAAAAGGAGCTGAAGTATAGCTCAAAAATAGAGTTCCCACTTAGCATGTGTGTGACCCAGTTTCATTCCCCAGAAACACTAAACAAATAAATAACAAACCACGAAATTTATGGAATATTTTTGTTATTGTTAAGTTAAATGAAGAGATAAAATTCAAAGGAAACAATAATTTCCAATTTTATCTGTAATTTAGAAAAGATGTATTTTCATCATTGAAGTTATTTCTACATGTAATCCCTCTGAGGTGTGGTCAAAAATTAATAAAATTATTATTATTTTAAAAAACTTTAAATCACTACTAGCTTGTTTTCTTTGTATGTTATAATCTTTAAAGTTTTTTAAATGCCTATGTACCTCTACGAAAACATAAATTTTTTTTCATTGCAATTTTTTTTATTCGATATAATTTATTTACATTTCAAATGATTTCCCCTTTTCTAGCCCCCCACTCCCCGAAAATCCCTTAAGTCCCCTTCTCTTTCCCTGTCCTCCCACCCACCCCTCCCACTTCCCTGTTCTGGTTTTGCCAAATACTGTTTCACTGAGTCTCTCCAGAACCAGGGGCCAGTCCTCCTTTCTCCTTGTACCTCATTTGATGTGTGGATTATGTTTTGGGTATTCCAGTTTTCTAGGTTAATAACCACTTATTAGTGAGTGCATACCATGATTCACCTTTTGAGTCTGGGTTACCTCATTTAGTATGATGTTCTTTAGCTCCATCCATTTGCCTAAGAATTTCATGAATTCATTGTTTCTAATGGCTGAATAGTACTCCATTGTGTAGATATACCACATTTTTTGTATCCACTCTTCTGTTGAAGGATACCTGGGTTCTTTCCAGCATCTGGCAATTATAAATAGGGCTGCTATGAACATAGTAGAGCATGTATCCTTATTACATGGTGGGGAATCCTCTGGGTATATGCCCAGGAGTGGTATAGCAGGATCTTCTGGAAGTGAGGTGCCCAGTTTTTGGAGGAACCGCCAGACTGATTTCCAGAGTGGTTGTACCAATTTGCAGCCCCACCAGCAGTGGAGGAGTGTTCCTCTTTCTCCACACCCTCTCCAACACCTGCTGTCTCCTGAATTTTTAATCTTAGCCATTCTGACTGGTGTAAGATGAAATCTCAGGGTTGGAAAACATAAATTTTAACAATTTCTTTTATACATCAAACATTTCAGAAACAGTTAATGGTATAAATATGGCTTAAGTTGAACATTTACATCACCCTCCTTTCTGTCTTACCCAGTAGTGTAGAGGAACCTCATTTTAAATATTGTATTGTCTTCAGGGCCCCTGTAAGCTATGATGACTTTGTTACAGATATGTCCTTAGACAATCAACAGGAATGCTGCAGATGTCTGCCACAGAGAATTTTAAATATCTATTTCCCAACAGTTAATGGTTAAGGTATTTGGTAGCCTGTGAGTGGTGAGGGTCTGTGACAGCTTATCTCCCCTTCCCTCATTCTTACAATTTTCTTATGTAAGATGTCTATAGTGGGTACCACTCAGCTCTCCCCAACTTTCTTTAGCTGTTATTGAACTCAAATAGCATTGCTTGTATTGATATGATTTTAGGGCCAAACACTTGTCATTATTGTATATCAAGTTATGGGTTCATCCCTGGGGAAAAATAATTCTTTCTTTCTCAGAAGAGAACTAGTTGCTTGCTCTTTTTTGTTGGCTTAAGTCTCAGACACTCATATATTTGCCTCAGTCTCTGCTTCTTGAAACTTTTCTATCTGAATGTGGTTTGTAAATTCACAGGTACTGAGCCAACTGTATATTTTTACTCTATATAACTGACTATTTTGCTTTCTTTACGTAAAGTAATTTTGAGACTCATCACTATTGAGGTGTTTATATATTTCTCTTAGCTCTCATAAATTATTCCACTTCAATTAGTTTATTTCCCTGCTCCCCTTCTGAGATATTGCTAAATGTTTGCTTGATTCTATAATATTGAACAATCCTATATAGGTTAGATTGTATACTACATCTATCTAATCTGCTGATTCCAAACACTATGGCTAGTAGATCACAGAGTTCTTGAACCTTCAATTTACCAATATATTGCCAATTTATCTGGTAAAATAGAGGTACAATAAAAAACTCAAGCCAATTGTTATTTTACTCCTAGTATGCTGTATTTTGCATGCATTTAAATGATCAAGGTTAATATTGCTACTTTTTTGTGTCACTGCTAATGTATAAAGACATTAATAACAGTGATACATTATGTTTTTATTTATTTTTCCCTACAATTAATAGCACATTTCTTTTTTTTCCCATTCAGAATTGTTATTGGTTTTGTCAGGTTTTTTAAAATTGCGTATTTTATTTATTTACATTTCCAATATTATCCCCTTTCCCAGTTTCTCCTCTACACATGCCATATTCTATTCCCCCTCCCCCTGCTTCTATGAGAGTGCTCCCCCAACTCCCTCCGCCATTACTACCGCACCACCCTGGCATGCCCCTACACTGGGGCATCCAGTCTTCACAGGACAAATGGTCTCTCCTCCCATTGATGCCAGATAAAGCCATCCTCTGCTACATATGCAGCTAAAGCCATGGGTCCCACCATGTGTACTCTTTGGTTGGCGGTTTAGTCCCTGCAAACTCTAGACAGGAGTGAGGGGGCAGGAGGGCAGAGCGGGGCTGGTTGGTTGATACTGTTGTTCTTCTTATGGGGTTGCAAACCCCCTCAGCTCCTTCAGTCTTTTCCCTAACTCCTCTATTGGAGTCTCCATGCTCAGTCTGATAGTTGGCTGCAAGCATCCACATCTGTATTTGTCAGTTCTGGCAGAGTCTCCCAGGAGACAGTGTGGAGTAGCAATTTGGGCTTCTTTGACATATGAGTTTCTGACCATGAACTTTGCACCATTTCTCTTTTATGTATATGTCTTCATCCAGGTGCAACTGCACATGACAGTCTGATATATAGCAAGCTTACTTTTATTTTTTTGTGTTTATGTTTATATCTTTACTTACACTTGTGGAATTTCTTGCAGTTGGTACTTGAACTGTTGCCTTTGCTTTTCTGAATCTGTTCTCCATCTTTCTCTAGCTGCCATCAGAGGCTAATGTGATTCCTTGGTATGGATATGATTCTGCAGAACTTTGATATTTGAGAGTTCTCTGAAGTCACAAATCAGCAATGAAGGAAGTAGGATACTTCTCTCTCCCTCTCTTTACTGTTCACATCATCTGGATTTCTTTTACTTCTGCCAATTTAGTGAAAACAGAATTGTTGCTCATTTTTCTCCCTTCCTTTCTTCCTCCCTCCCTCCTTCCCCCCCCCCTCCTTCCTTCCTTCCTTGCTTGATTTCCTTTTTTCTTTCTTTCCTTATTACTTTCTCTTTCCTTCTTTCTTTTTTTCTTGAAAGTAGTGTTACATCTACATCTTGACTTAGACATTGACAGAGCTGGAGGGTCAGTAATGACTGGTAGGAACGCCTAGAGTTTCAGGGAACAACAGAGGTATAGAAAAAGAGAGGGATCCTTGGTACATTACTAAAGGAGCATTGGGATAGTCTCTAGAAGACCCCTAGGAATGGCCCCAGTTCCTGGGAGTCTAGCAAACCTTACATGTGGTCTATAAGTCTGTTCCATCAAAGAGGGTAGTCCAGTGAAGGCTGAAGCCCAGGAGAAATTGACTTTTCTTCAATCATCTTCATTCACAACAATTCTTAAACCAAAACAGACACTGTAAAGAATTCCTGGGAGAATAGCTCTCAATGCTTTCTGAAGTGTGAAGATGACATTTAATGAGGGCAATTTTCATTTTATTGTTGCATTACAGCTTTTACTGAGCTTATTTAGGTTTGAACTTCAAAGTCTAGACTATCAAGTGCTGTCAAACTTTCTATTCTGGGCCGAACTGTGAATGCCTTAATCTCTGAAGACCACTGATTTAGTGCCTGCCCCTCCCCTGCCTCTTTCTGTTTATCTTTATCAGCATTTATAACTATAAAGCCCATACTTAATTCCTAGACTATATAGAATCCAATACAGGCTCCTCACCCAGTCATAAATCAACAGTCTATGATCCACTATCACTGTTGATCCATGAGCCTAACTCAGCACATTTGCTTCTTGTTCTTTCTACTTAGAAATTTTTACCCTTGACCAACTCCAGATGTTTTACCATGCCCTCTTTCTCAGTGGTCAAACATCATCTTTATATTAACATACTTGTTATGACCTGAGATTATTCTATAATTTTATGAACTATGTATTACCTGGCTCACTCTATTAAGCATAGAGTTTAGTGGCTTTTAGTTTATCTTCATGTTTGCATTATTATAACAATCCAGTCAGGAGCAAATTACTATATTACTAAAGAAAACATGAATCCACCTATTGTTACTCTTCACTTTGGCAACTAGGGATTGACATCTTTCTAGACGCTGTGTATAGGTGGGATCTGATGACATGGAGCTATGTGGGTAAGGCTTACTACAGTGGCTGCCAGGCTTATCTATGCTGCAATACCAAGCATTTCTTTCTTTATTTTATGTCTGAATGATGCTCCATGATACTCTATTTTATCCAGTCCTTAGCTGCTAAGATTTGGAGTGGCTTCCACCTTTTAACTATTGTGAACAATAGTGTCAAAAGGACTAGCGGACCAAGTTTGTATGCAAACATATTTTCAGTTCTCTTGAGTATATTTATATCAGTGGAAATGTTGGTTTATACAGTAGCTCTATGTTTAACTTCTTGACAAGCTGTACAATTATTTCCCATCTAGTCCTTATTTTGTCCTCTTTGCAGTGTATGTAGGCTTCACTTTCTGTATGATTTTGCCAATGTTTGCTATTCTATGTCTTTTGGATGATAATCAAGTGGATTTATTAGATGGTGTCCACTCCAGCTTTGATTTGAGTTTTTAAAATTCTTATTATCTTGAGTCCTTCTTTATATTTTTTGTGTATCTTCTAGTATTTTAAAATGCAGAATTTGTCTTTCCATTGTTGAGGAATATGTATTATAACATGCTGTAGAGTCTAGGTATAACTAGGTATATGATTTTTCAGTGCCTTCTCCCCTTTGTAGATTACCGTTTGAGATTTACAAGTTTCAAACATTTTACCAACATGACTGCTTCAATATTTTGGGTTGCTTGTTCTTTTGCAGTGGTAGCCAAAGTCGTGAATATACACAACTATATTTCCTCTAAAAGTTCAATGCCATCAGCTCTTGTTATAGAATAAGTGTAATATACAGACAACAGAGCAATTCTGATTAGTTTTTTTTAAAAGCTTTATGTTTATGATCATGTGAGTAATCATGAGCTAAGTAGCACAGGCACTAAGTACTTTCAGTCTAAAATTGTATCACATATTGTCTATCCTATAAAAGAAATATTTTTTTCAATAAGAATAAGCCTAAGGGTAAAGGTCAGGTAGAGTATTTTTCCGGCACAGGGCTGTGGACTCAAACTTTAGCACTTTCTATGAATGAATGTGCTAATAAATCCAATCAAGATGCTTCCATTGAGGACCCGGTCTTAGATGTTTCCCTCCATTTTAGAGTCTTCCCTCTTTCCTGGCCATTACACTGTTACAAAGCACATTTTATGCACTTAATTACATTTCCACAAATGCTGTGTCTAACACATGAGCATGCCAACAGTCTATGAGAATATTTCCTTTGCTGTGCGCATGCCAAGTTCAGCATAAATTAATTTTCTGAACATCTTGCGAATGTCTCATTTACCATGCTTTCAGCTAAACATCCCTAATACAAATGTACAAAGAGGTCGTCCCCTCTTAGGAGATTAGCTAAGCGGCGAGGTCATGCCTCAAGAAATGCATAACTTGAGAGAGAGAGAGAGAAAGAGAGAGAGAGAGAGAGAGAGAGAGAGAGAGAGAGAGAGAGAGACTCTGCAAGTGTGCTGTGCTTTGCCTGCTATGGCAAGTTTCTAAACAAATAGCCAACAATTCTAAGGGAGATGTTTTAAAACCATGTTCCGCATACCTTCCTACTCATCAGAAAGTCCCAGCTGAGCTAATTAAGATGCTGCTCACAATTCACTATCTTACAGGACAAAATTCATTTTTTCCCCTGACCCTCATTTTACTCTCCATTTAGACAACGTTTAACACATGCCACTGTAATATGCTACCAAAAAAAGTCCTGAGTTGGTGACATAAGATCAATTCTGCTATTCATCACTGTTATTCTCAAATGTGCCATCCATTACAAATTATAGAATGTTAAATAATCAAACTTTTTTCTCCTCTTTTCACCTATCTTATTTTGGCAAGATGTTTATATGTTTCCAGAAGGAAAAAAAATGAAAACCATGTGTCCTGAGTGGGTCCCACTGCAGCACGATTACCACAATGAAGACATTTTATTGTGTTAATTTTCATTAAATAAAACCCCGTTGAAAGCCAGTAGTTTTCCAAGACCCATATGATTTATGACATGCTAATGTTTGCAGGGAGACACTCTGTTTCAATTACAGGAATTAAGCAAAGCCTTTCAGAACAACTTGGGAGTCATATCACCCCCAAAAACATTAATTTTAGAACCAAAGCACAGTGTGAGACTTGGGGACCTACTGACAACGGTGTCAGTTTCTACATAAACTTCATCTTCACCACCCCTCATAAACTTCAGAGCAGATGACCTTGCATACCAAGATGTACTTCTGGGAGCAAGCCCTTGAGAGCATTACACACTAGCTTTTCTATAACTCAAGAAGATTTCTTTGTGGTGAGCAGCAGGTGAGGTGTGCTGTGTCCCTAAAGGAAGTGTGATATACCTGAAAATAATCAACTCTGTCTTCTACAGTCTTTTGATTGCTTGTTTTTCTACCTCTTGTTTGACTTTTATCTCTTCCTGAAAATCCTGACTCCAAGGATAATTTCATTAAATAAAAAAACCCACACTTTTAATTAATTTTATGGGAAAATTGTTGTGTCTTTTATTCCAACTTCAAGTATGTGTGGATTTGTCAGAGGTAAAAACGATCAAATAACAAGGAAGATAGATTTAGATAAGATATGAACAGTTCAAGTACATGCATATTATTTAACAGAACAAAGTTTCTTCTGCTTTCTTAAGCATGGAAAGGAGATTTGGTCAGTTGTCACTGGCCTGTCAACCCTAGGGGTCATTTTAGGAAGAGCCCATCCTGACACAGAATTATTTTCACTTGTTTCCAAATTTTCTGAGGCTCATGGTTCTCTTACATTCTCATTGACATTTAAAATAGAATGAAAGAAATTTTATCACATTAAAGACTATTAAAAAGGCCAAAAACATACGGAAATCATATGTTCCTTGTAAGCATTTGCAGGGTCATAAGAGAAACTTTTATTAGTCTTGATATGTTCACAAAGCAGAAGCCATCTAGAGCCAAACATTGTTTCAAATTCCATTTAATTTGGGGCAATACTCTCTAACTACATTGTCAAGTGAGTTTGATTTTGCCTTAAATCATGATGTCAAAATGCTATTTTTTAAGTCCCTAATGGTGGAGCTATCACCTCGGCCATTAACGAAGGAAGCTTGTGATTGTAGAACGTGCCTTTGTCTTTAGCTCTTAAGAGGTTTTGAAGAGAGGAAAAAAGTCCTCAAGTCCCTTTCATTTCCTTTATTAAAACTTAGTTTTGGATAATTTACCACCATCCCAATTCTGCCTCAAACCTTTAATCTCCAGGATTCACCCTAAAGTAAAATTTTTAATTATATTTTTATTTAAAATAATTTTTAAATTTAAGCATATTTTAAGAATATTCTCCCCTTCTCCCAAGTCCTTCTAGACCCTCCCATTTCTTCTCAAGCCAACTTAAGTTCTTTCTCAAAAAACAACCATCCAAACAAAAAAGCAACAAAAAACTGTTGTGGTAAATATTAATTGGGGGTTTCTACCCCAACTTAGATAATGTAGTTCCCAAATAAAGGACATAAAATCTTCAGATTTATAATCAGCATTAATTGCACTAGAACTGAACAGGTGTCAACCCTCTGAGTTATTTTGTCTAATTCTCTGTCAATAACCCCATGATATAACTGGCTACATTACACTAGGCTTCAACTGGCTAGCTCTCATGGGATGTTATCACTATAATCCACTACCCCATGATGTCATCCTCTCCTCCTCTTCTTCTTCCTTGCTGTCATCCTTGGAGTCTATGCTTCAGACTCCAAGGCCAGCAACCAAATCCCTGCCCACTCTATTCTGTCCAACTATAGGCTGGACATTTTTATTCAACCAATAGTTTTAAATTAAGGAGCAAGTTTACATAGCATCATTTGGTGTACATGAGGCTTTTCTCATCCATAAGGCAACCAGAGCCATAACAGACCAACCCTAAACAAAACCCCTAAAACCAACAAGAAAAACAAAACAACACCCAAACAGGAAAACAAATCAAATCAATACAAAACAAAAGAATCCCACCAAAGTATAACCAATAAAAACATACACAAAACTTTGTGAAATACATTATATGTCGGTCAACTATTCCTAAACATGAGGCCTGTCCTCAATTGTTGATATATTCAGTGTCACTGGTTTGGAGTAAACTGATTTTTCCTCTCCCAACAGGAATAAAAGACAGTTCAGTTGTTAACCTTTACCCTAGGTTTACAAAAATTCATTTATCTTTTCCTGCATGTCTTTGTTTCCATTCATAATACAGAAAGTTGTTTTCAAATACAGCTATATTCACTAGAAAACAGACAGGCTATTTTGAACAGCAAATACTAATGGCTTTGTTACATGATATTTCTCTGTTTGTTGTTGTTGTTTAAACTGAGATTAATTGCCAGATGGTGGTAGCACACACTTTAATCCTAGTACTCACAGGCAGATATCTGTGAGTTTGAGGCCATTATGGTCTACAGAACAAATTCCAGGACAGGTAAAACTACACAGAGAAATCCTGTAAAATACACACACACACACAAACACACACACACACACACACACACACAGAGAGAGAGAGAGAGAGAGAGAGAGAGAGAGAGAGAAACAGAGACAGAGACAGAGACAGAGAGAATGAGAGAGGGAGAATAGCAAAACTCCCTCAGTTTAATTTGATTTGTCAGTTTGGAATTCAGATGACATTGTTAGAGTCATTCTCTTCTAAAACTAATGAGAAATATTATATTTTCTCTTAATTTATTTCTTTCAAGATGTCAGTTCTATAGGGCATTTACATTTTATGAAGACCATACAGTGTATACCTAGTCTTGCTTTTAATTATCTATCCTACCATTACTTAAAGAATAATTGCATTCATCACTGGTTTTGAACTGCTGTAAGAATTATCAATACAATTATTTGTCTGCTTATTTGTGCACTTACACTCCCTGGGCTTTGTTTTCTTTATTTAACAGTGCTAGAGTGTTTTAATAATCATAGCTTTTTATACTAGGGTCATAAATGGTATGTGATGAATGACTGGCTTTAATTTTGCTTAATTATTTAATCCCTAAAACATAGTATTTCATGTTCTTCTCTTTGGCAGATAAGGAAGCATAGCTAATACAACCTTTTCCTCAGACCTTGTGAAGAACCTCTACCCTTCCAGCATCTGCTCTTCTGAAGTGATTTGCTGCCTCTCTGTGACCCACAGAAAAAGCCAAGCTAGAAAAAGAAATTATATTGAAAATAAATGTTATAATTGAAAAGAGATTTGAATTCAGATACTTGTAATTGATCATCTAGATTCAAAAGGACCCCCAAATTTCTCAGTATTTTCTTCAATCCTGATTATTTAGCTATGGTCCTCTACAAATGGAAGTCATCACTTCCTTGGTATATATGAAGTAAAACAAACTTTCCAAGTCCCTGATCTTCTTGAAATTAACTTTCTTTTTTACAGAGAGAAGCATTAACTAGAAACATATATTCTAAACCCCAAAAATGGGAGGCCGTGGAGGCAGGGTTAGTCTGAATAAGCAGTGGATCACAGAAGCACAGGGCCTCATACCCGAAGGAAGGGTTTCAGCTTGCTCACTGGGAGCCCTCATTCTGTGAGTCCCTCTATGCATTAATGGCTATCAAATGAGCAGGTGTTTATTTTGCAAGAGAGAGGTAAATCCATAGGCTCGTTTAAGTATTTTAAATAAACATTTTCTGTAAACCCTAAAATAGTGGCTATAATATGATTTCTATAAAGAGCACATTTACATTTATGTGGAAAAAAATAAATAGAACAAAAGATCATTGAAACTCGGTCTTCCTCAAGTTCTCTCTCCATGTTCAAGCTGCTGATATTCCCTTTCATGGGAGGCACTTTGTGGTTACAGCATAAATTGAAGCAGGCTGGCTAAGCCTACAGCCCAGTTACATAGCCTTTGCACACTGAGCTGGGGGTTTCTAGGGGCTAAGCAGCCTTTTAGTGAAGTACATTTATACTCTTATTTTATCATGGTATAAAAGTAATAATTAGCAGAGCCCAACATTTTACTTTCACTTATAAAATGTATTCATTTGTGCATGTGTATAGTGAGGGGTGTACATGTGTGAGGTGGGGTATCCATTGAGTCCGGAGGAGAGGGTTGGATCCCTTGGAGCTGGAGTTACAGGTATTGTGAGTTGTCTGATGTGATTCTGGGATATGAACTGTGGTCTTATGACAGAGTTGTAAGTGCCCTTAGCTACTGTGTACATACCACTGCCATCAAAACATCAGATTGCTTCCCAAAAGCCTTTTACTGGCAGAGAAAACACAGGATGTACCTCCCATTTGATTGAATTTCAGTGCACAACAATCATTTCTTAGACCAATATTATCCTTTTCTGAAATCTAGGGACTGGGAAGATGTCTCAGTAATAATGTGCAAGTCACACAAGTACAAGGAACTGAGTTGGGATACCTAGCATACACATAAACAGCTAAATGCAACTATAATGCTAGAGTTGGGGAGGCAGAAATAGACCTGGCTTACAAGCTACTGTAGCTGAACCAGTATGTACCAGATTTAGTAAGAACTTAAAAGTAACGTAAAAAGTGATCAAGAAAGACAAGTAACATTGACTTCCAGCTTACAAACACACTCATGCACATATATGCACGTGCCAAAAATGTATAAACATGAACATATACATCTATCACATGCACATACAATGTACAATGTAAGAAGTCAATACATTAGCATACTTTAGGGCACTGAAATTATTCAAGGAAAAGAGTGTCATTATTTTAAAGTTTTGTGTTGTTGTTGTTGTTGTTGTTTTAACAAATTAGAAGATTACTAGTCTGCATTTGAAGGAGTTATTTTTCTTTCTTCACACTGTTTATGTTGGTGACAGATTTTCACTTTAGTTCTCGGTTGGGCCCTACTTGGCCTTGGTTTGAGCCTTGAAGACAAATCAGAGCCTGACTCCATTCTTGAGAACAGTCATTCGCTTCTGCTTGAGAATGACTCAACATGGCTAGATCAAATCGCCTCTGCCTAGCTACTGCAGATATCAAAAGTTTTCATAGGCCCTGTTATGTCACCCCATATCCCTCGTCATCTCACACCACCCCATAAGTCATCTCACCCTATACCTCTATCCCCATCTCCTTGCCCGTCTATATAAGCAAACTGCTGCCTCATTAAAGTGAGTTCCTGTTTCAACAAGACTTCTGTTACAGTGAGGTTCTTCTCAGGTCACCAACACTCACCATTCTGCTTAACTCTGAAGAGACCCGGCGGGTTCTAGCTTCTCACCTTGAAACTATCTGCCAGCAAAGAGCCAACAGTTCTCTCAATGTGAAACAATAGCATTTTTACAAAAACAAATGTAAATTGCTCTTTTCTCAAAATCTTGTGTAGCATTTTTTTTTAAATTTTATTTGATATATTTTTTATTTACATTTCAAATGATTTCCCCCTTTCTGGTCCCCTTATTAAGTATGTAGAAAGTCATTTTCCTATTGGAAGTCCAAGAAGCCATCGTATTATCTTGATATGGCACTTAAATCTATCATTAAAAGGTTAAATTAATTGTTTAATGCATTACACTTGTGCATTAGTTTATGCATAATAAATACTGCATGAAATAAATTTAATGCATTAAGATGCACAGAGCTTACCAAAGAGGTAGGTGATGGGTAATGTTGCTAATATTTGAAAATAGAATTATCAACTTTCTAATTTGAGCCTGAATAACATTAAATAACTATTTCAAAATGAAAATATTCACTTAGAGGTTAACTGATTTATACAATACCATACAATTGACTCTAGTTATTTGTCCCCATTGAAAAATTGCAAGCAGAGGTGTATAGGAATTGACCAATTCTAGCATCATCCATGACAGAACTGCTCAAACCACTATCTTTGAAAGTATTTTAATTTTATGACAATTTTATATTTGTAAGAAAATTGCAAAATTTGTTCTACAATTTATTTATACCTGGTCACCCTGCT
Organism: Apodemus sylvaticus; assembly: GCF_947179515.1. Classification (NCBI taxonomy): domain Eukaryota; kingdom Metazoa; phylum Chordata; class Mammalia; order Rodentia; family Muridae; genus Apodemus; species Apodemus sylvaticus. The sequence goes on from NC_067476.1 coordinate 116,999,313, forward strand.
GAAGCTGACCTTGAACTTTGTAGTCAAAGCTAAACTTGAACATATGATCCTCCTGCCTCAGCCTCCTAAATACTAAGATTGGAATTGTGATAGGTCATACTCAGATTCACCTGCTTTCTCAAACTACTGTTTTGTTCAGTAAGCCAACTTTCAAACCTCTAGAATGTCTCTCAAATAAGCAATAAAAAAATCCCTATCCTTTCATATGTGTATGATATGCATAGTCTCTGATTTGCATCTAGTTTTGAGTTTGACAATAAAAATGTCACATTTGTCATAGACATTTTTAAATATATAGAATTGTGGGAAAATAAAATGAGTGGAAACTACCATATGAAAATGATTCATGAAGTATATGCCAGAATAGATTCTAGAAATCTAAACTGACAAGACATAACTCCTACACATTTATAATTACAGGGATAAAGAAGACCCTACATGTCAACTTAAAACCAAACATTTATTTCAAAACTTCTAAATTACCATTTTACACAGCTTCATAGCCCTATTTGTTCTGTGGGACTTTGCAAGCTATATCATAGAGCATATTTTTGTGATTCTATTATAATTCTCTTGCATCCTGCTTCACATTTCCTATCACATTCATCTCTGAAAGTCTTTGATGATGTTGCTCTGAAGATCAAGTCCTGCCACAATTAACCATTGCCTCAATCCTCACCCAGACTCTCTTCATTTCTGGAATCAAACTTTCTAATTACTTAAACTATTGCCTATTGTTAACAAGTTATAATAAAATTATAAATCTAAATGACATATAAACCGTTAAATTTAATAGTTCAATTCCTCAGTTAGATGAAAACTTAACTCTTTTTTTTTTTAACAGAAGATTAATGTGAGATAGAATTCTACTAAATCTCAGGCTTCTTTACCTATAGGCAATTTAGTAGCACAGCTAAACTTGGTGTCCAGAACTTCCTGAGCTATTTGTTTTGTTGACAATCACATGTCTGTATCTTTACCCTTCACATATCAGACACCTATCTCTTATGCCATTCAATGAATAATGAACCACAGGCAAGTTATTTCGCATTTTTTAGCTCAACATAATATTCACATACACACTGAGACAGCATTTATTGGGAGATTTTATTGTTCGTTTTTATGAATAAAATATCAATATTAATTATCAATATACATAATTGTGGTTATAGAGCTCTGGGTGACCTAACCACAAAGAAAAGGCGAAGAAAGAATGAATCTGAATTTTCCATATGGAGCTGAACTTTATTCTCAGAAGATTTATGTTGAAACTATTTGAAAATAGTCACATGTACACAACGCAATGGAGTTTTATTCACATTGCTTTCTGATTGTTTGTATTCATTCTCATGACAATACGTCTATCCATGTGAAAATTTCCTTTTCCCTTTAAAAGTAAGAAAAGTCCAATCAACATTAAACCATTAAAGAGCTGTGGATAATTTCCATATTTCTGATATTTCTATACAGAATTAATCTTACTTAGGCTGTAGCTATAACACTATACAACAACAGTAAAAATCATAGATGACATATACTAAGCATGTTGCCTATTCTTCAGGTCTCTGTTATAAGCATTTCTCCTAATAAACTCGCTATAAGAAAGAACTCATAATACAGGTAATCTTGTGTTAAAAATCACAGTTCAGCTGATAAAATAGACAGCTTTACAGAAGAAGCTGGATGCCTGGCTCCCTGTGGATTTCTTTCTACTGTTTTCATCACCTCCCAGCTGTGCTTAAGTCCAGAAACTCTTGTGGTAGCTAATATGTAAGAGAAGTACAATAAATACTAAATACTTGAAAAGAAAGATGCACAGTCATGCTTACTGGCTCCCAAAAGTAGCATATGTCTCAGTTCACAGGTTGATCTGACTCAGTGGGATGCAAGAACCATAATGGGCTCATCAGCACATGTACCTGAGACCAGATAGCTTGATGTCAGATATAGGTATTCCTGTAGCTCTCCAGTTACTGCATCACATTTTGGACCCAGAATTAAGTGAGCAATAAGGCAGGCTGAGCATAGGCTGGATACACAGAAGTTCCCGTAATCCAAAGGCACTGCTCACAAAGAGCTTCCATTTGACTGCGTTGGTGAAAATCCTCTTAACTACCACTTGCCACATGCACTCCACAAGATATTAAAAGACCATTCCCTTGACTGTGCCCCTCTTGAAATGCCATTATAACAAGAGCATGCAATTAACTTGTTCTTCTCCTGTAAAGAGTTGAACTTCTAGGAGTTTAAACAAATTTATAAATTAGTTGATTAGGAAAGGGAATTTGTCAGCTTCTTCTGTATATTTTTATTCAGCCTAACACACATACATAGATCTATGTTATTAGTTTTGGCCCAGTAGGACTCCTGCCAGCTGCTCTGAATGCCTAGTAAGGTAAGAAGAAAGAATCTTTAGCACCAGAATGATGCCGATAAGCTCACTATACCAGGACTTTGCTGTTTAGAAAGGCTGAGACTGTTTAGATAGATGGGTAAAGGGTGTGGAAAGCTATTTGCTGCTAAGAATAGTGAGCTGGAGAAAAGCAGTATTTCTTTTTTAGTACAGTAAGCCTGTGCTTTACCCCTCTAAACTAGTAGTTCTCACAGGGATACATGCAGACAGTAGAGAATCATCAAGTGTGCACTTAAAAATCCCAAGACAAGCACAACTCCATCCTCAGTGAAATAAACTCAAGAATGGCCTTGGTCGCTAGAATACTTAAGCCAAACAGGGAAATTGCTCACCATGAAGTTCAACTGAGACATCTTCAATGCCTAAAAGGCTGAGAGAGAGGATATTTCCACTGAGACTTGACCTGACACTTAGGCATCACGATACTTCCCATGCCTGCCATTAAGTCTCTTAGCATGCAGGACTCATTCATGTTTGTAGAAAAAGGAACACACATGACAACCTTTGTTAAAATCTGGCCATAACCCATGCAGCAACTTCTGAGTGAAAAATGTTCTTCACTTCACTAACTAGTTTGGACTCAAACTAAGGGTTGTGTAGGGTCAACAGTATTCCTAGAATATACTGGACTTCAGGTTGAATAAGTCTTGAGTCCTACATATTTAATTAGCCTTGATCTGACAGTTTAAGTACAAAGTTAAACCCATAGTTATAGTAATACTTAGATTTGCATGGTATTTGCCCTTTTCTGTCCTATAAATTCCCTTGGACTTAGAAGGCACTGATCAAAGCTACTGTTTTTCTTTTTAAAAACTACAGAGAAACAAGTTTTCAATGCTTAAATCTCTGTGGTGAACCTTTCAGTGTTTTCCCCTCATATATGCAACTTATATTTTAGATAAAGATAATGGTAAATATGTAACATGACAAATCCAATTTTGACTATTTCAAGGATGCATTTTAATAACATTAAACATATTTACATGACTTAATAAGAATAACTATGCATCACAGTATTTTGCTACCACAAACTGAAATAACTGTTCAAATTTTCTTTTCAAAGGCTCAGATGAAGAGAGTTATGCCCTTTTTTATCCAGTTGATGGTGGTTGATCACTCATTTAGGTAGAGTTGTATAATATTATCCTTTTTGTGCCTCCTGTCTTTCATTTTCTTTTTCTTATTTCTTATTGATTATTTTATTGATTTACATTTCAAATGTTGTCCTGCTTCACAGTCTTCCCTCCACAAACTCCACACCCAATTTCCTTTCCCCTTTACCTCTAAGAGGATGCTCCCCCACATACGTACCCACTCCTGACTCACTCCTCTAGCATACCCCTTCTCTGGGGCAACAAGCCTCCACAGGACCAAGTGCCACCACTCCCACTGATGCCAGATAAGGCAGTCCTCTGTACATATGTAGTGGGAGCTTGCGTAGACTCATGTGTACTCTTTGGTTGGTGGTTTAGTCAATGGGTTTAACTATTGAAACTCTGAATAGTTTCAATTGTTGTTCTTCCTTTGGGGTTGCAATCCCCTTTAGCCCCTTCAGTCCTTACCTTAACTTTCCACTGGGGTCCCTGGGCTCAGTCCAAATGTTGGCTGTGAGTATCTACATATGTATTAGTCAGGTGCTGGCAGAGACCCTCAGGGGACAGCTATACCAGGATTCGGTCAGCAAAGGCTTCTTGGCATCAGCAATAGTGACAAGGTTTGGTGTCTGCAGATGGGATGGATACCTGGGGTGGGGGGCGGGGAGGGAGGGAAGCCTCTGGATATATTTTACTTCAGTCTCTGCCCTATTTTGTCCCTGTGTTTCCTTTAGACAGGAGCAGTTCTGGGTTAAAATATTTGAGATAGGTGGGTGGCGCCATTCCTCCACTGGGGACCATGTCTATCTACTGTAAGTGGTCTCTTCAGGTTCTATCTCCCCTCTGTTGGGTATCTTAGCTAATGTCATCCCCATTAGCTCCTGAGAGCCCTTCACATCACTGCTGTCTGGGACTTACTAGTGGTTCCCCCCCCCCCAATTACCAGCCCCCCACATGAAATATTTCTGTTCATTCTTTTGGCCCTCTGGACTTCTTTCCTGGACTTCCCATAACTGCCCCTGTTCCCCTTTTCACTCCTAATCCCTTTCCTACCCAGGTACCTCCCCCCTTTGCCTCCCATAATTATTTTGTTCCCCATTCTAAGTGGGATTGACACATTCACACTTTGGCCTTCCTTCTTGTTGCACTTCATATGATCTGTGAGCTGTATCACTGGTACTCTGAACTTTTGGCCCACTTGTCAGTGAGTGCAGTGGGGTCTGAGTTACCTCATTCAGGATGACATTTTCTAGTTCCATCCACTTGCCTTCAAAATTTGTGAAGTCCTTTTTTTTGAATATTCCACTGTGTAAGTATACCAGATTTTCTGTATTGATTCTTCCATTGAGGGACATCTGGGTTGTTTCCAACTTCTGGCTATTATAAATAAGGCTGCTATGAACATAGTGGAGGACATGTCCTTGTTATACATTGGTCCGTCTTAGCTCAAACAAATCAGTAGCCTTCCTCTACACAAATGATAAAAGAAAGAAATCAGGGAAACAACACAATAGGCTTCCTATCTTTCATTAAGCACAATGTCTTAAAGATTCATCCATGTGGGACTGGAGAGATGGTTGAACCATTACAGGCTAGGCTCACAACCAAAAAAATCTAAGATTCATATATGTGAAAGTATGAATAAGAATTTCAGTCTTGGAAGACTTTCTATGACTCCTTCTATTTCTTTAGGCATTATGGGACTGTTTAGATGGTCTAGTTGGTCCTGATTTAATTTTGGTATTTGGTATCTGTCAAGGAAATTGTCCATTTCCTCCAGATTCTCCAGTTGTGTTGAGTACAGGCTCTTGTAGTAGGATCTGATGATTTTTTGGATTTCCTCAGTTTCCGTTGTTATATCTCCCTTTTCATTTCTAAGTTTGTTAATTTGGATACTTTCTCTGTGCCAGTTGGTCAGTCTGGCTAAGGGTTTATCTATCTTGTTGATGTTCTCAAAGAACCAGCTCCTGGCTTTGTTGATTTTTTATATGGTTCTCTTTGTTTCTACTTGATTGATTTCGGCCCTGAGTTTGATGATTTCCTGCCTTCTACTCCTCCTGGGTGAAATAGCTTCTTTTTGTTCTAGGGCTTTCAGGTGTGTCATTAAGCTGGTAATGTATGCTCTCTCCGTTTTCTTTTTGGAGGCACTCAGGGCTATGAGTTTTCCTCTTAGCACTGCTTTCACTGTGTCCCATAGATTTGAGTATGTTGTGTTTTCATTTTCATTGTGTTCTAAAAAGTCTTTAATTTCTTTCTTTATTTCTTCCTTGACCAAGGTATCATTGAGTAGAGTATTGTTCAGTTTCCAAGTGTATGTGGGTTTTCTGTTGTTTCTGTTGCTATTGAAGACCACTTTTACTCCATAGTGATCAGATGGTTTCAGTGCAGAATTCTAACAGACCTACAAAGAAGAGTTAACACCAATACTCTTCAAACTATTCCACAAAATAGAAACAGAAGGAACACTACCCAATTCCTTCTACGAAGCAACAATTACGCTGATACCAAAGCCACACAAAGATCCAACAAAGAAAGAGAACTTCAGACCAATTTCCCTTATGAACATCGATGCAAAAATACTCAATGAAATTCTTGCCAGCCGAATCCAAGAACACATCAAAACGATCATCCACCATGATCAAGTAGGCTTTATCCCGGGAATGCAGGGTTGGTTCAATATATGGAAATCCATCAATACAATCCACTACATAAACAAACTCAAAGAACAAAACCACATGGTCATTTCATTGGATGCTGAAAAAGCACTTGACAAAATTCAGCATCCTTTCATGCTTAAAGTCTTGGAGAGAACAGGAATTCAAGGCCCATACCTAAACATAGTAAAAGCAATATACAGCAAACCAGTAGCCAGCATCAATCTAAATGGAGAGAAACTTGAAGCAATCCCACCGAAATCAGGGACCAGACAAGGCTGCCCCCTTTCTCCTTATCTTTTCAATATTGTACTTGAGGTACTAGCTAGGGCAATTCGACAACATAAGGAGGTCAAAGGGATACAAATTGGAAAGGAAGAAGTCAAACTATCATTATTTGCAGACAACATGATAGTCTACCTAAGTGACCCAAAAACCTCCACTAGAGAGCTCCTACAGCTGATAAACAACTTCAGCAAAGTGGCAGATTATAAAATCAACTCAAGCAAATCAGTGGCCTTCCTATACTCAAAGGATAAGCAGGCTGAGAAAGAAATTAGGGAAATGACCCCCTTCACAATAGCCACAAACAGTATAAAGTATCTTGGGGTGACTCTTAGGAAACATGTGAAAGATCTGTATGACAAGAACTTCAAGACTCTGAAGAAGGAAATGGAAGAAGACCTCAAAAAAATGGGAAAACCTCCCATGCTCATGGATCGGTAGAATAAATATAGTTAAAATGGCCATTTTGCCAAAAGCAATATACAGATTCAATGCAATACCCATCAAAATCCCAGCTCAATTCTTCACAGAGTTAGAAAGAGCAATTATCAAATTCATCTGGAACAACAAAAAACCCAGGATAGCTAAAACTATTCTCAGCAACAAAAGAAAATCTGGGGGAATTAGTATCCCTGACCTCAAGCAATACTACAGAGCAATAGTGTTAAAAACTGCATGGTATTGGTACAGTGACAGGCAGGAGGATCAATGGAACAGGATTGAAGATCCAGAAATGAACCCACACACCTATGGCCACTTGATCCTCGACAAAGAGGCTGAAAACATCCAATGGAAAAAAGATAGCCTTTTCAACAAATGGTGCTGGTTCAACTGGAGGTCAGCATGCAGAAGAATGCAAATTGATCCATCCTTGTCTCCTTGTACTAAGCTCAACTCCAAATGGATCAAGGACCTCCACATAAAGCCAGACACTCTGAAGCTAATAGAAAAGAAACTGGGGAAGACCCTTGAGGACATCGGTACAGGGAGAAAGTTTCTGAACAGAACACCAATAGCGTATGCTCTAAGAGCAAGAATTGACAAATGGGACCTCATAAGGTTACAGAGTTTCTGTAAGGCAAAGGACACCATCAAGAGGACAGATCGGCAACCAACAAATTGGGAAAAGATCTTCACCAATCCTACATCAGATAGAGGGCTAATATCCAATATATATAAAGAACTCAAGAAGTTAGACTCCAGAAAACCGAACAACCCTATTAAAAAATGGGGTACAGAGTTAAACAAAGAATTCTCACCTGAAGAACTTCGGATGGCGGAGAAGCATCTTAAAAAATGCTCAACTTCATTAGTCATTAGGGAAATGCAAATCAAAACAACCCTAAGATTTCATCTTACACCAGTCAGAATGGCTAAGATTAAAAATTCAGGAGACAGCAGGTGTTGGAGAGGGTGTGGAGAAAGGGAAACACTCCTCCACTGCTGGTGGGGTTGCAAATTGGTACAACCACTCTGGAAATCAGTCTTGTGGTTCCTCCGAAAAATGGGCACCTCACTTCCAGAAGATCCTGCTATACCACTCCTGGGCATATACCCAGAGGATTCCCCACCATGTAATAAGGATACATGCTCTACTATGTTCATAGCAGCCCTATTTATAATTGCCAGATGCTGGAAAGAACCCAGGTATCCCTCAACAGAAGAGTGGATGCAAAAAATGTCGTATATCTACACAATCATTTGAAATGTAAATAAATTATATCGAATAAAAAAAATTTAAAAAAAAAGAATTTCAGTCTTTTTGAACTATGAATAATATTATTACATAGGCATGTGTTATAAATGCACACACAGTTTTCAGAAACAATAGAGATGCCTGTATAATCAGTAGCCAGTATTATCCAAAGGAAACAGTTTGCATTGTGGTAGTGCAATATCACAACTAGCAGGATGATGTTCATAACGATCAATGATGTTATTCAGATATTACTAGTCGTTAGAATGTGTGTCTCTGTATGTATACATGCATGCATGTGTATATGTATATATGTGTGCATTCAGATACACATGATATATATACATACATACATATGTATGTGTGTGTATATATTTATATATATATATATATTTATAAGAACATGCACAGACTGGTATGCTAACCCCACAGTATAAATGTAAGGATACCTCATATCATTCCAGCAGACACATTCTTTTTTTTTTTCACTTTTTTTTATTCGATATAATTTATTTACATTTCAAATGATTTCCCCTTTTCTAGCCCCCCCCACTCCCCGAAAGTCCCGTAAGCCCCCTTCTCTTCCCCTGTCCTCCCATCCACCCCTTCCCACTTCCCTGTTCTGGTTTTGCTGAATACTGTTTCACTGAGTCTTTCCAGAACCAGGGGCCACTCCTCCTTTATTCTTGTACCTCATTTGATGTGTGGATTATGTTTTGGGTATTCCAGTTTTCTAGGTTAATATCCACTTATTAGTGAGTGTATACCATGATTCACCTTTTGAGTCTGGGTTACCTCACTTAGTATGATATTCTCTAGCTCCATCCATTTGCCTAAAAATTTCATGAATTCATTGTTTCTAATGGCTGAATAGTACTCCATTGTGTAGATATACGACATTTTTTGCATCCACTCTTCTGTTGAGGGATACCTGGGTTCTTTCCAGCATCTGGCAATTATAAATAGGGCTGCTATGAACATAGTAGAACATGTATCCTTATTACATGGTGGGGAGTTTTCTGGGTATATGCCCAGGAGTGGTATAGCAGGATCTTCTGGAAGTGAGGTGCCCAGTTTTCGGAGGAACCGCCAGACTGATTTCCAGAGTGGTTGTACCAATTTCCAACCCCACCAGCAGTGGAGGAGTGTTCCTCTTTCTCCACACCCTCTCCAACACCTGCTGTCTCCTGAATTTTTAATCTTAGCCATTCTGACTGGTGTAAGATGAAATTTTAGGGTTGTTTTGATTTGCATTTCCCTAATGACTAATGAAGTTGAGCATTTTTTAAGATGCTTCTCCGACATCCGAAGTTCTTCAGGTGAGAATTCTTTGTTTAACTCTGTACCCCATTTTTTAATAGGGTTGTTTGGTTTTCTGGAGTCTAACTTCTTAAGTTCTTTATATATATTGGATATTAGCCCTCTATCTGATGTAGGATTGGTGAAGATCTTTTCCCAATTTGTTGGTTGCCGATTTGTCCTCTTGATGGTGTCCTTTGCCTTACAGAAACTTTGTAATTTTATGAGGTCCCATTTGTCAATTCTTGCTCTTAGAGCATACGCTATTGGTGTTCTGTTCAGAAACTTTCTCCCTGTACCGATGTCCTCAAGGGTCTTCCCCAGTTTCTTTTCTATTAGCTTCAGAGTGTCTGGCTTTATGTGGAGGTCCTTGATCCATTTGGATTTGAGCTTAGTACAAGGAGACAAGGATGGATCAATTTGCATTCTTCCAGCAGACACATTCTTATCTCCTTTCTTAGTCATTAATATTTTCTCTAGCTCCATAATTTTGAAATCTTAAGAAATCCATTGATTAGGGTTTGAGAGTTCAATCCTGTAATCCTAGCTTCTTGAGAAGCAGAATCAGGAAAATGTGTGTTTCAGGAGTTCCTGAATTGCAGAGAGACATAGAAATACAGAGACAATGTAGGCCTCAGAAATTTATTAAAACCCTGTCTCAAAATAAACTGGAAAGGCCTGAGAATTTAGCTCATTGGTAGAGCACAGCCTAACATATGGGGCTGTAGGTTCAATTTCCTCCACCCAAAACAAACAAACAAAGAAACAAAAGCTACATCAACAGAATCAGACACAATATAGCAACTTGAGTTGGCCCTTGCATCTAGGATAATCTACATTGTCTCATGGTATAATAGTTCACTACTTTGGCTAAGAAAGAAATTAGGTAACTGACACCCTTCATAATAGCCACAAACAGTATAAAGTACCTTGGGGTGACTCTTACCAAACATGTGAAAGATCTCTATGAAAAGAACTTCAAGACTCTGAAGAAGGAAATGGAAGAAGACCTCAAAATATGGAAAAACCTCCCATGCTCATGGATCGGCAGGATTAATATAGTTAAAATGGCCATTTTGCCAAAAGCAATATACAAATTCACTGCAATGCCCATCAAAATCCCAACTCAATTCTTCATAGAGTTAGAAAGAGCAATTCTCAAATTCATCTGGAATAACAAAAAATCCAGGATAGCTAAAACTATTCTCAACAACAAAAGAACTTCTGGGGGAAACAGTATCCCTGACCTCAAGCAATACTACAAAGCAATAGTGTTAAAAACTGCATGTTATTGGTACAGTGACAGGCAGGAGGATCAATAGAACAGGATTGAAGATCCAGAAATGAACCCACACACCTATGGCCACTTGATCCTGGACAAAGGGGCTGAAAACATCCAATGGTAAAAAGATAGCCTTTTCAACAAATGGTGCTGGTTCAACTGGAGGTCAGCATGCAGGAGAATGCGAATTAATCCATCCTTGTCTACTTGTACTAAGCTCAACTCTAAATGGATCAAGGACCTCCACATAAAGCCAAGCACTCTGAAACTAATAGAAAAGAAACTGGGGAAGACCCTTGAGGACATCAGTACTGGGGGAAAGTTCCTGAACAGAACACCAATAGCTTATGCTCTAAGATCAAGAATTGACAAATGGGACCTCATAAAATTACAAAGTTTCTGTAAAGCAAAGGACACCATCAAAAGGGCAAATTGACAACCAACAAATTGGGAAAAGATCTTCACCAACCCTACATCAGATAGAGGGCTAATATCCAATATATACAAAGAACTCAAGAAGTTAGACCTCAGAAAACCAAATAACCCTATTAAAAATGGGGTACAGATTTAAACAAAGAATTCACACCTGAAGAACTTCGGATGGCGGAGAAACATCTTTAAAAAATGCTTAACTTCATTAGTCATCAGGGAAATGCAAATCAAAACAACCCTGAGATTTCACCTTACATCAGTCAGAATGGCTAAGGTTAAAAACCTCAGGAGACAGCATGTGTTGGCAGGGATGTGGAGAAGGAGGAACACTCCTCCACTGCTGGTGGGGTTGCAAATTGGTACAACCACTCTGGAAATCAGTTTGGCGGTTCCTCAGAAAACTGGGCATGTCACTTCCAAAAGATCCTGCCATACCACTCCTGGGTATATACCGAGAGGATTCCCTAGCATGTAATAAGGATATATGCTCCACTATGTTCATAGCAGCCCTATTTATAATAGCCAGAAGCTGGAAAGAACCCAGTCATCCCTCAGCAGAAGAATGGATGCAAAAAATGTGGTATATCTACACAATGGAGTACTATTCAGCCATTAGAAACAATGAATTCATGAAATTCTTAGGCAAATGGATGGAGCTGGAGAACATCATACTAAGTGAGGTAACCCAGTCTCGAAAGATCAATCATGGTATGCACTCACTAATAAGTGGATATTAGCCTGGAAAACTGGAATACCCAAAACATAATCCACACATCAAATGAGGTACAAGAAGAATGGAGGTGTGGGCCCCTGGTTCTGCAAAGACTCAGTGTAGCAGTATAGGACAAATTCAGAACAGGGAAGTGGGAAGGGGTGGGTGGGAGAATAGGGGAAGGGAAGGGGGCTTATGTGACTTCGGGGAGTGGGGAACCAGAAAAGGGGAAATCATTTGAAATGTAAATAAAAAATATATGGAATGAAATAAAAAAAAGGAAGAAAAAAATAGTTCACTGCTTTCTAGTAGTATCCTGTGTATATAAATTACCATTTTATTGCTGAGATAAAATGTCAGGGTAAAATCATATGAACAAAGCACAATGACATACATGTAGGAAAAGCCATAGAGAAACATATTATCTGGTCTACTTAGTTTACTTAGTGAAAGCCACAGTACCTAAGGGGAGTATTTACACATTTAAATTTTAGCAATCTGTGAGTTAGAGAACGGAGATATTTCTTTCCTAGTAAGTATGTAGTAAGTATCCTTTGCTCCCTATGGTTTTCTCTAGGGAAGGGGATTTAAACGCAGATGTCTGTAATAGCATTTAGAGCTAAAAGAGAGGAAGCAAAAGAGAGGAAGTAGCAGCCATTGGGTCTTGGGCAGGAAGACTTGTACATGCTAAGGTTTGTCCTTTCCGTCATTCTCAGCTCTGCAGACAGGCTTTCGTTTGCTGTTTAGTGATGCTGTTGTTCAGTGCAAATCTCCTGGACGCCTCCTGGGCTCCCAGAGGGTAAGTTAGAGCCTATATATTAATTACATTCCTCATTGTGATCAAAGACCAGACAGAAACTACTCAAGAGCTGACAGTTGTTCTATTTTGAGACATATTACATGCAAGATCTGCACATGTACTATTTTATACTCACTGTATACTCATTTTGTAGGAGGTAAGTGTTTGTCTAAGAGATAAATCTCATTTAGTAACCTTACGAACACTGAACTGTACCTTCAGTATCAGAGATAAAACAGAAAAAGGAAGAGATTTACTCCTTTGAACTCACATCAAACCTATAACATCTTTAATCAAGTTCTCAGAGAAAGCCACATTCACATGTGGGGACAGAAGTAAGGCCTTCCAAGAGCTGCAAGGTAGGTTTGTCTCAAAGTCCCTTAGAAATTCCTAGCAAGGTGGTGATCCTTTGGTGTTTTGTTTCTGTCACAGACAGGCAGATCTCTGTTAGTCTGAGGCAAGCTAAGCAAGTACAGGACACCTAAGGCTTCATAATGGGATCTTGCCTATACACAAACAAACAAATAGATAAATAAGCAAGCAAACAATATAGATAAACGAATAGATAATTAAATAAACAAGCAAGCAATTACATAGATGGATAGATAGATAGATAGATAGATAGATAGATAGATAGATGATAGATAGATAGATAGAACCTCAGAATCTCCTTGAAAGAGAGGGATGAATTTCTTGCATAATTTTCATCTATTTCGATATCATTGTATTTCTGTGTGTGTGTGTGTGTGTGTGTGTGTGTGTGTGTGTGTGTGTGTATGTCCACAAATAGAGAGGACATTAGGTTCCCTTAATATGGGACTACAGTTAGGTGTGAGCACCTGTTTGGGGTGCTGGGGACTAAACTTAGGCCTTGTGGAAGAACAGCAAGCACTTTTAACTGCTGAGTCATCTCTCCAGCCCACCCCTCCACCTGCTCCTCACCTCTTCCAGAGAATTCATGAAAGAGAATAAGAAAGTGTTCATTGTCAAATGAGCACACTAGCCTTCTTCATGTTCTTTGTCCAGATTTGGGGTTTGGCAAGAATTATGAGAAAAGTCAAAATTACCCCAGCTGCAGGTGTGCATGGATAAACTTCTCTCCTTTTTGTTTGAAGATGAAAGAAAATGTGGTTCTCTTTACTTGGGTTAGGGTGAGTTACTGTTTTCTCTCTCCTTCAGTGGCTTTGGAAGAGGCCCAGAGTGGCTCCCTTGTAATCTTGGCTGTAGTAATATCATGGCTGCTTACCTGATACTGGAGCTGACTGGAAAATGCATTTTTTCTTTCCTCCTTTCACGTATCCCTGCATTAATTGTAGTGCAGAACTAATAAAATAAATGGGACAAGACCAAAGAAGATCAGAACAAGACCAAACAAGCTTTATAAATATTTCATCCTAATAAAAAGATAAATTTATCTCTACCATAAGTAAAAATGATTGTAATGAAAACCAGCCCCTTGCATGTTTAGATATTAAGCTGTAGTTTTATACTGGATTTTTTTGGACCAATGAACAATAGTATTTTTAAAAAATCACTTTGCATATTATTTTACTTTGTTTACTTTGTTGCTTATAGTAGAGCATTGAATGATTGATTAATTGGTAACATTGTAATTCCGTGAGACCTGTTAATTTATATAGTTCATTAAAACATTAAATTCTCAACTTAAAAAGAAATTTTTTCCTCTGTTGATCCTAAATAGATGAATATATCGTTTCAGGTCTACTAAGTATTTGGACAGCATAAATGACAGGAAGTCTAAGCTTTATTTATGCTTTTAAGGTCACTGTATTATTTTCCTCCTAATTTTTGTCTCTGCTTTTACACCTGTTTCATTCCACATGGGTTTTACCATTTATGTTTGGAAAGAAAAACAATTGCCACATATAAAGATTTTTAATTTATTTAAATTTAAATAAAGGAGTATGTGTGTCCACATATGCGTGTAGGCAAGCACATGTGCATGTGTGTGTTTATGTGTATTTGTGTAGTGTGTATGTGTGTGTGGTGTGTGCATTTGTGTATATTAATGTAGTGTGTGTATGTGTGTGTATGTCATGTGCATATGTGCATGGAGTGTGTATATGTGGTATATGCACATGCATGCGTGTGTGTCTGTACATGTGGTGTGTCTTTGTGTGTGTGTGTGTGTGTGTATGTGTGTGTGATTTTTCTTAATCCAATAGGTTTATTATGCCTTTTGTTCAATTAAATTTGGGGTTATGGTGTTTTAGTTACATAAGAAAGATTTGGGACTGATAGTGTATTAAAGTCATTATAAGTCACTCAGCTCAAGTTTCTAAATCATTCTAATAGTTTTCTGCATTTCTAGTCACATTTCTGAGATTAACTATTGTTACTTGGGAGACAGGGAACTTAGTTCTTTGAGAATTGTATATGATATGCTTTGATCATATTCATGCTGCCTTCTCAAATTCTTCACACATGTATGCCATCTTCTCTACCAATACCAAGTTTGTGTCCTTTTGTTTTCTTCCTCCTGAACCAATTTGTGATTCTCAAATATTCTTGGATGTGTGGCATTCCACTGAAACATAGCTAACCTATCATGAACTACATGGTAACACGCACACACACACACACACACACACACACACACACACACACACCTGATTCCCCATTTCCTAGGAGCTGATAAATGTCAATAACTCCTCAGCTATGGCTGGGACTTCATATCCAACTTCTCTTCATGTAATGATTTTGTATATGTGTCTGTAAGAAACACTGTCTTCTGGAAACAGCACAACAGTTTCACATATGAATATATGAATTCACAGCAGTTGCAACAGCATGCACAAATCATGTAAGTCTTATTATACAAAATTATCCAAAGCAAAAATAAATTGAAACCATAGCACAGATTACAACAAATTCATCACCAGAACAAGAAATATACAGAGGATGTACAGTCAGTAAATATTTCATGGGTGAGGAAATAGGCAGAAATCTCATAGTGATTAAAACTATCTGAATTAAAAAAGCATTTATGTGTATACAATAAACACTGACCCATTGTTATTATTGCTAATATATTCTTTTTCAAATTAAATACCAGTGCACACAGAATTACATGGTTGACACTTTCTTACTGTAATTAAAATATGAGCATAGTCTTTGCTGGTGATTAGGAGTAGATTGTTGTAGGGCACAAAATATAACAAGGGGTCTGGAATTCGTAATAAATAAGGAAGAGGAGCTAAATAAGTAATAAATAAAAATATGCTGGAAATGAAGCCACATGGTAAATGGTGAATGCATGTGTTACATTAATATAAAACCATTTTAAGTTTAACTTGGAGAATTTTAGTGTCTAGTTGAAAGAGGTAAACCTTAACCAGTTACAAAATTTATGGCACATACATACAAAATTCAGGTCACACCTGAACACATGGAGAACCATTCCTTTTTGGAACAGACAAATAGAAACTCCATCCAAAATGAGTAAAATCAAATACTGGCATATGGGAGTTATCTTATTGTGGGAAATATTTGAAATAAAATTATACAGTATGACCGCTTGAGAAGATATTTTTACTAAAATCAAAGAAATAAGACCAACTATTTTTATTATCACAGATAAGCACCCAGAAACAAAGAAACTAACCTTAGAAATTAAAAATGCAAAATAATAGATTAAAATAAAAGAAAACAAATTCCAAAGACAAAAGGGAGAATGAACTTGAGCAAGGTTTCCAGGGCATGTATGTACATTTACATTTAAGAGAGCTGAAGACAGACAGACATACATATGTATACACACACACACAAGCTCACATGTCCGTACATATACACACCGACACACATGATTACACATATGCACACATAAACATACATGCACAAACATTCATACATATATGTATACATGTATACAAACATACCTGTGTATACATGCATACATATACATTGACACATAAACTCATATATACATGTATACAT
Organism: Apodemus sylvaticus; assembly: GCF_947179515.1. NCBI lineage: Eukaryota > Metazoa > Chordata > Mammalia > Rodentia > Muridae > Apodemus > Apodemus sylvaticus. Next base: position 117,015,936 of record NC_067476.1, read on the forward strand.
AAACACACATGCATACATACATATGCACACATGTACACATGTAAAGAGCAAGAATGTTCTTCGAACATGAAGCATAGTATATATCATACATATATAAAAAAGGAATATCTGAAAAATGATTAAAATATGGAGGTGAAAATATTTACAAAAATTATTGCAAGCTACAAATTTTTCTAAAGAAGAATGTCTTTCTGACATAAGTTTTAAGATTTAAGTGGTATCAACATAATTCAGTAAAATATATATTTTCCAAACTGAGCCTGAGCCTGGCCTGGTAGGATACACCTCGCGTGGACACACTTATCTTTGTCCCACCTATGTGAGGCAGGAAGGTTACTTGATACTCAACTAATTGTACTGGGTAACATGGAGTTCTTGAAATAAAAAGCCTGCACCAGCAAAAAGCAAGCAGTGATGGAAGCAAAACACTCTGGTGACTGTGAATTTTCAGAACATCAAGAATATGCAGGTGTTCTGCAAATTTCCTGATAGATTAAGGGAATCTTGAGTTCTTAGAAATACAAATCAGGCGTCATGATGTCATTCACACTTAATAAGTCAATTCCAGTACTCAGAAATATGTTTCTATTGATCTGAGGAAATATTAATGCATTTGTTCCTAAAATCTAAAATCAGCCATTTCACCCGCCAAAGGTAATTCTGTAAGTACTTTCATATATCTAGGTTCTAGGTGGCTGCCTCTCATGTGGCCTGATATGGTATGTTCTGTATGAGGAATTCAGGATAGAAAAGTACCCAAGTGTGTATATATTTTCTGTCCCCTAACTATACTAACTCAGTGCTTTTAGATTTATGGACAACATTCAGAACCTTTAGAATTAATCACTTGGGGAGTGAGCATGTTCTCAACATAATCTCTTCCTCTAGGTGGAAGTGGAGTATGTTATCAGAAATCCTGGTATTTAATTTAATACAGCATTGTCATAAAACCCCAGGAAGGTCAAGTCAGCAGCAGTTAACAGAAGAAAGTATTTCTGCTCCTTCCAGTGTGCTTAGCTGGATGCTTGCTAGGGTCCCCATTGTCCTAACTGGACTCTCCTTTTTTGCCCAGTTGAATACATTGCACCTCCTTTAATGTGTTCTTTGTTTCCAGAGTCAGGGTAAGCCTCCTTGTAATTATTATGAATTGGTAGGACTGTGCTCCATTTGTTTCTTGAGTGTTTTATTAATTTTTTCATTATGGAAAAAGAATATGACTCCACATATCCTGGGAATAAAAATTCAGGGAAATAATCTCATCTAAGCAATTTCTGATGTCAAATCACACAATCCAGAAGGCAGGCTATAGCAAAACATAAAAAGAGTAAGTTTTATTAAAAGCCACTTTAAGTTACAGGAAATTGCAATTAGGCGGGTCTTTTGCTTGGTATTTCATTAGACATTTCCAGGAGATGGAAAAGCAGATTTCCGGCCTCTTTATGACTCAAGTACATTCTGAACACCCTGTATCTTAGTTAACAGATTTAAAATTAAAGTCTGTTAATAACAAATGTTATTAAAGTATGTCCATGTGATTTTCATAGACAATGATGAAGCGAAGCAGAAAAGGACTGCATAGTAGGTGTACCTTAGAGAGGTTATAGGAAACGTGCCGTGATACAAAAGGGAAGCAAGTCAGACCCCTCATAAACCCCGTTAAAAGGACATGGAGGGCCAGAAACACATCAGAAAGCATTTCTCTGAATTGGCAACAACTGCTTTTAGTGAAAATTTAAAGTAATTTATAGTCGTGCTCACCACACTGCACATATGTAGGATTGGCATGTGATGTCTTATTAAAACACAGGTATATCTATAGAGGGTGTGCTTACTCACACACTCACATATGCATCATGTACTTTTTGTAATGGAGAGCTTTACAGAAAGCATGTGCCCAAGGAAGATGCTTTGTAGATAAAACATATGAGCCTATGAAGCAGCAGAATAATATTTGTGGTGTTGAGGTTTTTTTTTCAGTTTTTATGACTATTTCATCACTCTGTCCTACTACCTAGATTCAGCACATAATGTTGACATTTGTGTACATTTGTTTTCCCATTGCTTAAATACCAGACACATAGAGTTGAGGCTCTCTTTATCCTCCATTTTGTTCCAGAAGTTTCTTCTACATAAAAACTTATTCTCTGGGGTTTTACACTTTTACTACCTGAATGTGTGTGTCTAGACAATGGTATTTTTCCTGTATTTTCTTTTGCATGTACATTAGCACTCATGAGTATTCATGTGCTATTTGCCCAAATGTTATTGCTTTTTAGTGCCCCAATAACAGAAACCACACAGTAGATCCAGTTCTTGTTACTTGATTGTCATAGACATTGTTAGACAGGTGTTGTTCTTCCAAACATGGTCCTGACTTCTAAGCATTCTATATTGGATACAGTTTCAGATATTTAGGCTACAGAAAACTCAAAATAGGATTGTTATTTCACTAGCTAGAAGCAACTTTACATTTATTAGAAATGCCATACTGCTTTCCAAATGGTCTTTTCCAGTTACCACAAAAAATATGAAATTGCCCTGTTTGCACATTCTCACATTTTACTACCAGTTTTCCATATATATGTAGATGGAGAACAATATCATGTCTCTGTGTGCTCCTACATATGTGTGGGAGCTATTGTATTTTGCCAAGAAAACAGTACTGGTCTAGATATGTGGCTCACTGGCAGAGCATAAACTTAGCATGAATGATCTCGTGTCTTGATCCCATCTACAAAAAACAGCAGCATAAAACAAACAAATGATAACAGGATCTAATGAGTATCAAATGTGAGTTCATGTCTATATTGTCAAGTGCTAGTTAACTGAGTTTTCTAGCAATAATAATTTTAAATTTTAATTATGTCTTTTTATGTGTTGGGATGTTTTGCTTGCATATCAGTTAAGTACCATGAGCCTGCAGTGCCTGCAGAGGCCAGAAGATGCATTCAGTCCCCTGGAACTGGACTTGTAGACAGTTGTGACTCACCATTTGGGAGCTGGGAATCAAACCTGGGTCCTCTGGAATAGCAGCCAGTGTCCTTAACCATTGTGCCATCTCTCTAGATCCTAGTACTAAAGTTTTAAGAAAACAAACACTGTATGGCTTTCATGAACATATTTAGTCAGAGCGCACCCCAGAGCTTATTTCCCAGTATTTTAGAGGACATGAATCACATTTTAGTTAGTTTATATCTCGAAACATCATATTTCCCTCCAGGGAAGAAAGCCTATGTAGAGCTAAAACATGTTTCTAGTATGAGAGTTACACCCACCTTGGACTCATTCTTATAGAATCTGTGTTATGCTGGCTCCTGTTTAATAACTAGGAAAGCAAATCTCAGAGGTGACACGTCACTGACAAAGGGAAGGGATGAGAGTGAAAGTTGCAGGGTCTGGATGTGCTTCTGTGAAGCCTTTTTCCTCTGGGGCATCTGCTCATTTGTTTGACTGGCATTGTCATTCCTGAGGAAACTAAGACATCTCATGCCTCACATAGGACTTTGTCATGGTGAGCACTGGCTAGAGTGAATTTAGATGAATTTAGGAATCACCACACTGTGAGGAAGTGGATAGAGTAAAGGGGTCAGAGCTTCAGATCCACAGGTGCTTGGAACGAGCCTTTGAGACAGCAGACTTGAAAAGTGCCAACACACTTCAAGGCACATTTATGGTGTGAAAAAAGAAAGAGCCCTTGTTTAGACGCCGACATGATACCAGAGATTGACTTGGAGGCACAGGACTGTAATTGATGAACGTGTTTCTCCTCATAAAAATGATTAGAAAACCATCCCTCGCACCAGACACTGTGATACATTTCCATGTGGCCATTTATAATTTATTCTTAACTCTGAGTTACTGGAGTTCTTCCCACACACATTTATTTTGCCTCACCCTGTTTGACGATTTCATGTGCAAGTCTCCAACAATCTTTGTATTTCTCCTCATTTTCCAACACAAGAAAGAAAACACAATTTTAACCCACTTCCTGGGTAAATAACACATGCAAATGAGCAGCAGCAAGGCAGAGATTTTACAAATGCTTGTTCTGGTCTTTGCAACCTAGACACATTCTGGTTTCTCTCACAATCCTGAAGACTGTGGCTTAAATTCAAACAGGCAATGAGTTCCTCTTTGGAAAAAAATGGAGTAGTTCACATTTATGAGAACTCAACCAAATTAAAGAAATAGAATTAGCATAATGTTTGTCAGCTCATATGTGTTTGACACATTACAGGATATCACTACCTCCTTTTAGATCTACATGTTCACAATGTCTACCCAAAAATAAATACATAAATAAGAATGCAATGCATACTATGAAATATAGATGGCATGGGATGTGTGTAACACAGGGTGAAAGGCACTCCAAGCTTATGACATTCAAAACTTGGTAGTACTTTGGCAAAGTTCATGCAGCAGGTGCCTGGGGAAAGAATTTGGGATGTGTTAAAAGTTTTCAATTTCAAAGGAAGTCAAGAACTTCCAATAACATGAAATTTATTTGGAACAAGATGATGAATTATGTCGCTTCCTTCTCCCCTCATACTATTGAAATGGCAGCAAAAAAGTTAAGGGGGGTAAATCAGTGATAGGCATGGGGAAGGAAGGATAACATTTTTAGATTGAAAGGTTATTTTAAAATTTCAATTAGATGAAGAATAGCTGAAGAATCAAGGAAACAGAGAAACAGGAGAAACATAATCCAAACTATACATTATAGGGGTGTTGCATATTTCCAGCAGGAACTCACAAAATTCCATGGTAACCAGAGAAGCACAGGAATAAGCACTGGGGTTTAATGAAAGGCTAAGCTTGAAAATGTTCCCTTGTTTATTTAAACCAACTCAGGACTTAAAGATAACAAAGTCCCTAAACAAAGTCCCCTGAGAAAGAGAGGAATCAGCTGGAGACTGGCCTTTGTTTTCAGCTCTGCGGCAGGGATGGTGAAGCAAAGTCAAGGATCAAATACACATTGCTTTCCTCCTTTGGAATACAGCTCTAACTGCCAGCCTTGGTTGTTGATCTCACATCAAACCTACAGACTAAGTATGCCATAGCAAGTAGTTGATGCACATCCATGGGGACAATTAACAACAAAGCCTTCTGAATGCTGTTCTTAGCTGGTCGAAATTTCTATGCTCTGTAAGACCTACAAGTGAATATATGAGAAATATTCATTGGGTTAAGAGAGAAGACAACTCGTTTGTATTAGTTTGTTTTCCACTACTACAATCAATGCCTGAGGTAAGCAAGCTTATAGAGAGGAAAGTTTTATTTTGTTTCATCATTTTGAAGGGTGAGGGCCATGGTCATTGCTTTTGGGCAGGTGATAAAGAGGATCACTGTAGAGAGGAAGGGCCATCAGCAGTAGAACCAAGCTGACAGGGTCCAGGCAGACCCTGCGCCCACGACCACTGGCCATCGCTGGACAGCCGGGCTGCAAGCAGCAGAGGGTTTACAGCGCCTTTCACCACGCAGAAGCCACATCAGAACTCTGCCTCCCGCCAGTCAGTTACAAGGCCTCCATATTGGTTCTCCGATGCCAGAGAAATTAGACAGACTGAGGTACGCAAATACAAACCGAGACCAACATTGCAGGGGTCTAAGCCTGGCGGACGTTGGCCTGCACCCAGGCACTGAGATGGTCAGGAGGGGGGGCACCGGTGTGCAAACCCGGCCAGGAGGTTGTTTGCCGGGCTGGTGCGCGCCCGCCCCCCCCCCCCCCGCCGCCATTTTGCTTACGGGAAGCCAGAGAGTCCTAGCAGGCAAAACCAAATTGGCTAACAGGCACAGCTGGAGGCGGACATAGCAGGGGTCTCAGACGGTCAGGCCCTGGACTGCCCCCAGGCCCTGGGCTGCTCGGTGGGCCATCTGTGTGCTGACCTGGCCAGGAGGTTGTTAGCCCAGCACTCTCAGGGAGCACATGCAAGCCGCCATCCTGGCCACCTGACAGACCCAATTAACACTCACAGCTGAGGGGAACTTTGCTCAGACATTGGCCTGCCAGGCTTTTGCCTAGACTCAGGGCCTGAGCAGCAAGGCTAGCCTTTGTGTGCACTAACCCGGTTGGGAGTTCTGCTGGCCAGCAAAGTGATCAGCATGCAGAAAAGGTCCCCGCAGCATAAACCCCTCAGCACTCCCCAAAGAAGCAAACGGGCACCATCTGGTTCACAGTCACAATCTGGGGCAAAACACACTAGGGCTGCAAAAGCACCCAAGAGGAGGACAGCACATCAGCAATCTGCAATAGGGGAAACCCTGCCATCCCGTGTTGCAGAAATAGCCCTAGAGCCTCTCAGGAGGCTGAAACACCAGCCAGCCAGAGACAAGACCAACTAGCTCCAGAGAACAAGACAGCAAAGGGCAAACGCAGGAATGCTACTAACAGAAATCTAGGCAATATGGCAGCATCTGAACCAATCTCTCCAACATCAGCAAGTCCTGGTTATGCCAACACACCAGAGAAACAAGATTTGGATTTAAAATCACTGTTCATGATGCTGCTAGAAGAACACAAAAAGGACATGAATGAATCTCTTAAAGAAATACAGGGGAACATGAATAAGCTAGAAACCTGTATAATGGAAACACCAAAATCTCTTAAAGAAATGCAGGAGAATAAGGCGCAAGAGATAGAAGCCAATAAAGAAGAAAGGCAAAAAAAAAAAAAAAAAAAAAAAAAGAAAAGAAAAAGAAAAAAGAAAAAAAAAAGAAAAGAAATGCAGGAGAACTTGAGTCAAGAGGCAGAAGTCATGAAAGAGGAAACACAAAAATCTCTTAAAGATTTACAGGAAAACACAAACAAATGATGGAACTGAGCAAAACCATCCTGGATCTAAAAACAGAAGTAGAAACAACTAGGAAATCACAAAGGGAGACAAATTGGAGATAGGAAACCTTGAGAAGAAATCAGGGGCCATAGATGCAAATATAAACAACAGAATACAAGAGATGGAAGAAAGAATCTCAGATGCTGAAGATACCATAGAAACCATTGACTCAACTGTCAAAGAAAATGCAAAATGCAAAAAGCTTGTATCCCAGAATATTCAGGAAATCCAGGATACAATGAGAAGACCAAACCTAAGGATTATAGGTATACATGAGAGTGAAGATTTACAACAGAAAGGGCCAGCAAATATCTTCAACAAAATTATGGAAGAAAACTTTCCTAACTTAAAGAGAGAGATGCCTATGAATATACAAGAAGCCTACAGAACTCCAAACAGACTAGACCTGAGCATAAATACCTCCCGTCACATAATAATCAAAACCCCAAATGCACTAAACAAAGAAAGAATATTAAAGGCAGTAAGAGAGAAAGGCCAAGTAACATTTAAAGGAAGACCGATCAGAATCACACCAGACTTCTCACCAGAGACCATGAAAGCTAGAAGATCCTGGGCAGATCTCATGCAGACTCTAAGAGAACACAAATGTCAGCCAAGACTACTATACCCAGCAAAACTCTCATTCACCATAGATGGAGAAACCAAGATATTCCATGACAAAACCAAATTTACACAATAAATTTCCACAAACCCAGCTCTGCAAAGAATAATAGGAGGAAAACTCCAATACAAGGAGGGAAACTACACCCTGGATAAAGCAAGATAGTTACCTTCCTTCATCAAACCCAAAAGAAGATAACCACTCAAATATAAAAAGAACATCAAAAATGACAAGAAGTAATAATCACTATTCCTTAATATCTCTTAACATCAATGGTCTCAATTCCCCAATAAAAAGACATAGACTAACAGACTGGATAAGGAAACAGTACCCTACAATTTGCTGCATGCAGGAGAACACCTCAGTGTCAAAGATAAAAAATACCTTAGAGTAAAAGGCTGGAAGACAATCTTACAAGCCAAAGGTCACAGGAAATGAGCAGGAGTAGCCATTCTAATATCAGATTTAATTGACTTTCAACCTAAAGTCATCAAAAGAGACACAGAAGGACACTTCTTGCTGGTCAAAGGAAAAATCCACCAAGAAGAACGTTCAATTCTGAACATCTATGTGCCAAATGCAAGGGCACCCTCATTCGTAAAAGAAACTTTACTAAAGCTCAAAGCACGCCTTGCACCTAACACAATAATTGTGGGGGACTTCAACACTCCACTCTCCTCAATGGACCGATCGGGAAAACAGAAACTAAACAGGGACACAATAAAACTAATTGAAGCTTTGGACCAATTGGATTTGACTGATATTTATAGAACATTTCACCCTAAAGCAAAAGAATATACCTTTTTCTCAGCACCTCATGGTTCCTTCTCCAAAATCGACCATATAATTGGTCACAAGACAGACCTCAACAAATATAAGAAGATCGAACTAATCCCATGCCTCTTATCAGATCACTATGGAGTAAGAGTGGTTTAAAATAGCAACAAAAACAACAGAAAGCCTACATACACATGGAGGCTGAACAATACTCTACTCAATGACACCTTGGCCAAAGAAGAAATAAGGAAAGAAATCAGAGACTTTTTAGAATTTAATGAAAATGAAGGCACAACATACCCAAATCTTTGGGACACAATGAAAGCAGTGCTAAGAGGAAAACTCATAGCCCTGAGTGCCTCCAAAAAGAAAATGGAGAGAGCATACACTAGCAGCTTAACAACACACCTGAAAGTCCTAGACCAAAAAGAAGCCAATTCACCCAGGAGGAGTAGAAGACAGGAAAACATCAAACTCAGGGCTGAAATCAATCAATTGGAAACAAAGAGAACCGTACAAAGAATCAACGAATCCAGGAACTGGTTCTTTGAGAAAATCAACAAGATAGATAAACCCTTAGCTAGACTGACCAAAGGGCACAGAGAAAGTATCCAAATTAACAAACTTAGAAATGAAACCGGAGATATAACGACGGAAACTGAGGAAATCCAAAAAATCATCAGATGCTACTACAAAAGCCTATACTCAACATAACTGGAGAATCTGGAGGAAATGGACAATTTCCTTGACAGATACCAAATACCAAAATTAAATCAGGACCAAATAGATCATCTAAACAGTCCCATAACACCTAATGAAATAGACGATTCATAGAAAGTCTTCCAACCAAAAAAAAGCACAGGACCAGAGGGTTTCAGTGCAGAATTCTATCAGACCTTCAAAGAAGATTTAACACCAATACTCTTCAAACTATTCCACAAAATAGAAACAGAAGGAACACTACCCAATTCTTTCTACGAAGCCACAAATACGCTGATACCAAAACCACACAAAGATCCAACAAAGAAAGAGAACTTCAGGCCAATTTCCCTTATGAACATCGATGCAAAAATACTCAATAAAATTCTTGCCAACCGTATCCAAGAATACATCAAAACGATCATCCACCATGATCAAGTAGGCTTTATCCCAGGAATGCAGGGTTGGTTCAATATACAGAAATCCATCAATACAATCCACTACATAAACAAACACAAAGAAAAAAAAACATGGTCATTTCATTGGATGCTGAAAAAGCATTTGACAAAATTCAGCATCCTTTCATGCTTAAAGTCTTGGAAAGAACAGGAATTCAAAGCCCATACCTAAACATAGTAAAAGCAATATACAGCAAACTGGTTGCCAGCATCAAACTAAATGGAGAGAAACTTGAAGCAATCCCACTAAAATCAGGGACTAGACAGGGCTGCCCCCTTTCTCTTTATCTTTTCAATATTGTACTTGAGTTACTAGCCCAGGCATTTCGACAACATAAGGAGGTCAAAGGGTTACAAATTGGAAAGGAAAAAGTCAAACTATCATTATTTGCAGATGACATGATAGTCTACCTAAGTGACCCAAAACACTCCACTAGAGAGCTCCTACAGGTGATAAACAACTTCAGCAAAGTGGCAGGTTATAAAATCAACTCAAGCAAATCAGTAGCCTTCCTATACTCAAAGGATAAGCAGGCTGAGAAAGAAATTAGGGAAATGACCCCCTTCACAATAGCCACAAGCAGTATAAAGTATCTTGGGGTAACTCTTACCAAACATGTGAAAGATTTGTATGACAAGAACTTCAAGACTCTGAAGAAGGAAATGGAAGAAGACCTCAAAAATGGGAAAACCTCCCATGCTCATGGATCGGTAGAATCAATATAGTTAAAATGGCCATTTTGCTAAAAGCAATATACAGATTCAATGCAATACCCATCAAAATCCCAACTCAATTCTTCACAGAGTTAGAAAGAGCAATTATCAAATTCATCTGGAATAACAAAAAACCCAGGATAGCTAAAACTATTCTCAGCAACAAAAGAAATTCTGGGGGAATCAGTATCCCTGACCTCAAGCAATACTACAGAGCAATAGTGTTAAAAACTGCATGGTATTGGTACAGTGACAGGCAGGAGGATCAATGTAACAGGATTGAAGATCCAGAAATGAACCCACACACCTATGGCCACTTGATCCTCGACAAAGAGGCTGAAAACATCCAATGGAAAAAAGATAGCCTTTTCAACAATTGGTGCTGGTTCAACTGGAGGTCAGCATGCAGAAGAATGCGAATTGATCCATCCTTGTCTCCTTGTACTAAGCTCAACTCCAAATGGATCAAGGACCTCCACATAAAGCCAGACACTCTGAAGCTAATAGAAAAGAAACTGGGGAAGACCCTTGAGGACATCAGTACAGGGAGAAAGTTTCTGAACAGAAAACCAATAGCATGTGCTCTAAGAGCAAGAATTGACAAATGGGACCTTATGAAATTACAAAGTTTCTGTAAGGCAAAGGACACCATCAAGAGGACAAATCGGCAACCAACAAATTGGGAAAAGATCTTCACCAATCCTACATCAGATAGAAGGCTAATATCCAATATATATAAAGAACTCAAGAAGTTAGCCTCCAGAAAACCAAACAACCCTATTAAAAATGGAGTACAGAGTTAAACAAAGAATTCTCACCTGAAGAACTTCGGATGGCGGAGAAGCATCTTAAAAAATGCTCAACTTCATTAGTCATTAGGGAAATGCAAATCAAAACAACCCTGAGATTTCACCTTACACCAGTCAGAATGGCTAAGATTAAAAATTCAGGAGACAGCAGGTGTTGGAAAGGATGTGGAGAAAGAGGAACACTCCTCCACTGCTGGTGGGGTTGGTTGCAAATTGGTACAACCACTCTGGAAATCAGTCTGGCAGTTCCTCTGAAAACTGGGCACCTCACTTCCAGAAGATCCTGCTATACCACTCCTGGGCATATACCCAGAGGATTCCCCACCATGTAATAAGGATACATGCTCTACTATGTTCATAGCAGCCCTATTTATAATTGCCAGATGCTGGAAAGAACCCAGGTATCCCTCAACAGAAGAATGGATGCAAAAAATGTGGCATGTCTACACAATGGAGTACTATTCCGCCATTAGAAACAATGAATTCATGAAATTCTTAGGCAAATGGATGGAGCTAGAGAACATCATACTAAGTGAGGTAACCCAGACTCAAAAGGTGAATCATGGTATGCACTCACTAATAAGTGGATATTAACCTAGGAAATTGGAATACCCAAAACATAATCCACACATCAAATGAGGTACAAGAAGAAAGGAGGAGTGGCCCATTGTTCTGGAAAGACTCAGTGAAGAAGTATTTGGCAAAACCAGAATGGGGAAGTGGGAAGGGGTGGGTGAGAGGACAGGGGGATAGAAGGGGGCTTACGGGACTTTCGGGGAGTGGGGGGCTAGAAAAGGGGAAATCATTTGAAATGTAAATAAAAAATATATCGAATAAAAAAAAGATGATCACTGTAGTGTATATGCATAGCAGAGTAAGGTGTTACACTTGTGTTGGCTTAATAATGGGAGAGGACAGAAAGGCTGAGGAACACTCTCAAAGCATAGTTCTCATCCATGAGGTTTAATCTCTTAAAGGTTCTATCCACCACCTTCCTGAAGTACTACACCTGCTAGAGACCAAGATTTTAATTCATAGCCATTGGAAAATATTCCAGATTCAAACTATAATGCTAATTAATCTCATTATTTAGATACCTGGTTAGATATCTAAGAATCACTAAGCATTAAAATCATAAAACTATCATAAAACATTTATGTGCAAATTAGATTGATACAAATAATTTGTGGGGCTATTTAAAACATCACTGAATCTACTAACAGTAGATATTCATGAAAAAGACACAAATGATCAGCATTCTTAGAAATCATAGACACATACTTAGGTATACATGCATATTTGATATATTTATATGTAATTGCAAGATGATATACTGACTGAGTTATAGGAACGGCTGTAGGTTAAGGCAGGGGATAATTTTAAGGAATGAGAATGAAATTTTAAAAAGTGTAACTTGTGAGGGAAAACTAGCAGAAATAAATAATAAAAATGACATGCAACATCTGTTTACAGGGGTTTCAAAGTTTGAGAATAAAATATAGCATAGAAAATTGTTGTATTTATTATAAAATGACTGCAACGAGCTAAATACTTACATACTATGTTTTTAAATGAAAGTATTTCAAACCAAAATCTAAACAAATTCAGAAGAGTTTAAACATTTTCTTTAAAAGAGGACCAAAACTGAAAACAAAACCCAAGGACACTTGTTCTGTATGTAGTGCATTTTATTTATTGATTTATATACATCCCAAATAATGCCTATCCACCTGTCGCCCACCCCAGCAGAGTTCCTCCTGTATCCCAACTCTCCTTTGCCCCTGAGCAGGAAAGTTCTTCCTGTATCCCCCTCCCCCACAAACAACATGACAAGGTGCATGATACATGATTAGACACATCCTCTCCCATTGATATCAGACATGGCAGCCTTTGCTATGTATGAAGCACATTTTCACATCCTATGAGTCCCATGTTTTTTCTGCTGGATACAAAACTAAAGCCATGCCATCTTAGTTTGCTTTCTATTGTTGAGATAAATCTCATGACCAACAGTAACTTGGGAAGGAAAGAGTTTATATCATCTTTCAACTCTGACATCACAATCCAACACCCAAGAAACTCAAGCCGGAATTTGGAGACAAGAATAGAATCAAAACACCATGGATAAATGGTGACCTTCCTTCCTCTCTGTGAATTCTTAAACCATCTAAGACTCCATGCCCAGAAGCAGCATCACCCCCTGTAGACTCCACACTGCTCCCATCATTTGTAGACAAGAAAATGCCCTATGGACTTGCCTACAAAAACTGATGTAACTGTTTTAACAAAAACAAACAAAAACTCACTTAACATGCACATTTTAATAGAACAATAAACTTGGGGGCAAACAGTAAAGGCAGAACTTCCTTTACTAAGTGAAGCATTCTAACAAGAAAGTGTATGGCAGGCAGCAACTATTTCAGTAGGAGCACTCTGACACACATTAGGTAACTGCAAACAATCAGATTCAAAGAAACTTCTCTGTCCTTCTTGAGTTTGCAAGGAGCAGAGCCTAAATTCATAGAGCTTTCTCCCTCCCTCTCTCCATAACAGAGGATGTTAGAAAGACAAATGTCCACCTTTACCAGTCTGAAGACTTCACCAGAGAAAACTGTTATTAACTTCTCTAGACAGCCCTTGAGACCTTCCTCTCATAATTCTCCCAAGTCTTCTCTAGAGCGGTAAGGGTCTTCAAGTTGCTGGTGACATCTCTAAGCATGATTTGTTCTTTGCTAGCTTTTTTGAGAATTATGTATTTTCTAGGATCATTCATGTGACTATGTTATAAATACATGTTCTTTTTAGAGCTTATCAAAGAAATAAAATAAGTAAATAGTAGTAAAAAATGAACCAAAGTGGAAGTTACTAAATAATAAAATATCAGGTAATATGAAATTGGCATTTTGCTATCGCATAGTACATGCAACTCTAAGTTCTTTAATCTTCAGATTGTTTTAATTAAAAAATTTGTAATCAAATATATTCAAGAAGTAAAGGAAATGTGACTTATGCACAAGAGTAGCTTCAAAAGTTGCCAGAGATCAATCTCAGGGGTCCTCTTGTTGTTAGCTTTAGCTGTCACCTTGGTACAGTCCAGAATTATTGAAGAGACTCTCAAAAGGGGCACAGCCTCCATCAGCTTGCCCTGTGGGCATGTCTATGGGACATTTTCTTAATTGCTAACTGATTCAGAAGGGCCCATCCCTCTGCGGGCAGTACATCCCTGGGCAGGTGGACCTAAGCTAGGTAAGAAGAAAGGTAACCAGATGTTGTTCAGAGAGCAAGCCTGTAAGGAGCGCTCCTGTGTGGTTTCTACTTCAAGCCTGGAGTGCCTGCCTGTTTGGATTCCCTTCGTGATGGACTGTAACTTGCAAAATGAAATAAATTCTTTCCAAAGTTGCTTTGGGTTATGATGTTTATCACAGCAACAGAAAGCAGACTGCAGCAGGTTTTCATTCCTTCTCTATGGGAGGTCTGTCAAGAGGAGCTGGGACAAATCTTTAATGGTACACTTATATAACACCAACATGATTAGAAAACACAAGAACGTATAATAGGAATATGATCCATAAAACAGTTCAATAAATGGTTGATAATATGGCTGATGAGATATTTCATCATGTGGAACCTTGCTCAACCTGTCTACCACCAGAGATGGAACTGGAATCCACATAAAGGGTAAAAGAGAACTGAAACCACAAACTTGTCAGATGCTAGACACGACATATCTCAGACACACATGCACACACACACACACACACACACACACAAGCACACGTGCACACACAAGTACACACATACACATGTGTACACAAACACACAATACATAAACAAATTAAGATCATATAAAATATTTAATATGTCGTATATATATAGCAAATAGCCATACAAATACCTATATGTAGGCAAAACCCAAATAAGCATAAATTTTTAAAAATGGTTAAAATATTAAAATAAAAAATTAAGACCCAAACCAAAGGATAAGATTTTTTTAAAGGGATGTTTTAATTGTTATTAAAAACATGGGAGGCAAGGGCCAGAAACATGCATTTCATAAAACAATGGCACTGTTACAAAGGTTTTCATTATTATCTTCCTGGAGATCCCATTCATTTAAAAACTTAACTACTGAAGATCAGTAGAGCAGTTTTATCCTCAATGATGTTAAATAAAAACTCTAGAGAGTTAAATACAACAGTGAAGACCCTCACTATCTTTATACATTACAGCGTACAGAAAGCTATTCAGTGTCAAGAGCAAATCACTACTGCCATAGCAGCTTTACCTCTGGAAGGCAGATGTGACTCAGAGGACACTGTGTAGATTGTTCCTTTGATTGCAGTAAAGCCACGTGCTAATTAATTAACAAGAGACAACACGGGCCTAAGACATCGAGACGCAAATAGCCAAATGATGTGCTTTGCGTGTACACATATCTATGCTGGAGGCACAACTGTCAAGTAAGGAGATGGGTTTGATACAGATGGGCAGAGAGACAGGGCCCCAATAGGTAATAAAGGTTTTTATGGAAGAGGAAGGGGCTTTCTGCGAAGTATAATTATATAGCAATTTCAAGGACGGTTCAATACTTAAAAACACTGAATTCTTCAATTTCCTGAGTTAGGCCCTAAACTGTTACATTTTGGTGAATTCAGAACGGCTAGGGGAAGAACGCTTTTTTCTCTTCTTTTTTTTCCTTTTTGTGATGTTTCCCTTTTTTTGATTTGTTCTCTTTTTTTCCCTTTTCTTTTCTTTTTCTGATACTTCTGTTTCTTTTGTTTTGCGGAGTCCTCTTCAGTGACGCTGGAGTAAGACTTTTCCTCCTTTTTTTAAAATTTAATCTTCTCCCTTCGTTTTTTCCTTTTTCTTCTCCTCTTCTTCATTTATTCTTTTCTCCTGCAGAGCCTGCAGCTCCTTCTTTTCTTCATCACTGTGGTCACTTCTTGTGCTGTTGACATCCAACACAGTGTCCCTTCTGGGATCTACCCGGAGAAAATTGTGGCACTCGAAAGTCAGAAGACCAGAGTAGCCTCATTTTCTGCAGCTTGCATGGACATTGTCCTTGTTGTCCCCTGGGACTGCCATGATGCAGGTGAGAGGGCTCTCCAGAGTCCTTCCTGGGCGTTAGAGATCGTGTTAGGGTCAGGTCTATTGCGAGGACAATGCACTCTTGGAGTGGTCTCTCCCACCTGGCCACTATAACAAAAGGATACAATCTTAAGTGTCAAGTTGTTGTGAAGATTATTTTTATTATTACTTTCTTTTAATTTTGTGTTTAAAATACTTAAAAAACAAACAAGTTTAAATTATCAGCAGTAACAGATTTTAGTAAAATGGTCAAAACAAGTACAACATATAAAATGCAAACATTACAGCTTAGAAAAGATGATAAAAGGGAGAGCCCAATTTAGGAGGTTGGGCTTGAGTCTCACTGAGAAAGGGAAATAGATTAGAGATGGGGGAAGATGAGGGAGGACTGGGTGAGGAAGGAAACCTGGATAGGAACTGGAGGGATGAACTATAGGGAGGACAGAGGGAGAAAGTACTGTGAGAAACGACTGGATTAGGAGGCATCTCTGGGACAAGCTTGAAACTCCCAGAAATTGATGAGGGAGACCCTGTGTAAGACTCCTAGTAATGAGGGATGTGGAGCCTGAACCAGCCAGGCAAGACTTCCAATGGAGGGATTGGGACACCAACGTGAGCTCCTAGGCTCACAATTTGTCGTATCTACAAGTTGTGCGGGGTAAAAGATGAAACAGAATTTAAGGGAGGGGCCTACCAATGACTGGTCCTCCATGAGACTTATGCCACGAGAGGGAACCTCCTCACTCTTATACATGCTATTAAGGATATTTGCCACTCTTGCTGAGAACAGTCTACTAGCATAACTGTCATCAGAGAGGCTACACTCAGCAGAGACTCACGGCCAAACTTTAAGTCCAGCTTTGGAAATCCTGCAGAAAAGAAGAAGGAAAGTTTGAAGAACCCAGAGAGATCAAGGACACCACTGGAAAACATACAGAATTGATGAACCAGGGTCCACAGGGACCCACAAAGACTAAACTGCCAATCAGTGAGCATGTATGAGATGGAACTAGACCCGTCTGCACATATGAAACAGTTGTGCAGCTGGGTCGTCTGTGGGACTCCTGAAGTGGAGCAGGGACTCTTTCTGATTCCATTGCCTGCCTTTGGATCCCTTTCCCTAACTGGGCTGACTTGTCTAGACACAATAGGAAAAGATGAGTCTAATTTTACTACAACTTGATATGCCAAGGCTGGTTTCTGAGGGGAAGGAAAGAAAAGGTGGGGTGGAGAGGGTTAAGAGGAAAGGGCTAGGAGAGGAGGAGAGAGAAGAAATAAATAAATTAATAAGCACAGAGAATAAAACAAAAGATAAAAAGTGATGGTGAGGACCCACTTAGCCAATAACAAGTCCTCAAATGAAAGTTTATAGTGAGCATAAAATTGCTACATGTGACAGAAAACATGTCTCAAGAGAAGAAAAATTTTGTTATAAAACTTACATCTTTTTCCTACATACATCTATGAATACATTTTATCTCCAATTTTTTTAATAAAATTTATAGTGCTATTTTAAAATATATTCAAAAGGGATCTAGAGAGATGACTCAGCAATTGATAGAGCATACTGCTCTTCAAGAGGACCCAACTTAAGTTCTCAGCAACAAAACTAGACAGCTCAGAATGACCAGTAGTTCCAGGCAGAGCAAATCTGACGCCTCTTATTATCTCTTCAAGGGCTTGGCTAGTTTTGAATTCTTTAGGCTTCCACATTTGCTTTCTGAGTACTGTCGATACAGGGAGGCAGCCCCACAGCATACTAAAATCTGCCTTTTATTGTACATCTTTTTAAAAA
Source organism: Apodemus sylvaticus (assembly GCF_947179515.1). Classification (NCBI taxonomy): domain Eukaryota; kingdom Metazoa; phylum Chordata; class Mammalia; order Rodentia; family Muridae; genus Apodemus; species Apodemus sylvaticus. The sequence continues at coordinate 117,033,731 of NC_067476.1, forward strand.
GCCAATAATTAAAAAAATGTTTGTTGATGTGTAAACATGTATACTTATTCCAGAAACAATGGAATTCAAAGAAGTTAGAGTATTTATCAAGACTTTGTCTTATCCATGAGTACAATTGATTTCACTTATTTATAAAAATCTTAAAAATAAAATGTGAAAGAAATCATATCAGGAGCAAAATCTTTTAGCATATAAAGGAGAATGCATGTATATTGGCAGATATGTATATAACGAGGATATATGTAAAGAAAAAACAGGTTCATGCTGAGGATATGTGTATAGGCAGCATATGTATACAGAAAATGTGTGTATAATGCAGAATATATTATTTGGTATTAATTCCAAATTTTGTAATTTGGAATAAATTACAAGGCATTTCTGTTATATTAAATGGGAAGAATAAATCCCAAAGTAATATTTGTAGAATAATGAGGAACCCATTGGGTCCATGTCATTTCCCAATGACCCTTTCCCTTAATCCTTTATTCTATTGGACTAAACCTTAGAAAAAATTAGGAAACCCAAACCATAGTTTTTCTATATCACATATGAGGGCATGTTATGACCCCAGGTCAACAGCAAGGACTCATTCATCCCTCCCCACATTCATCTACAAGCTCCCAAGCTGAACTTGCATAAATCCTTCAATGATTCCCACATTTTACTACTTTCTATTCTTTTCTTTTTCTTTTTTTAATTTAATTTAATTTAATCTTTTTTTTACACTCCAGATTTTATTCCACTCCCATTCCACCTTCTGACAGTTCCACAGCCCATATCTTCTCCCCTCAACCCCCCCTTCAACTCTCCAATCCCTGGGGCCTCTAGTCTCTTGAGGGTTAGGTACATCTTCTCTGACTGAACCCAGGCCTAGTAGTCCTCTGCTATATACGTGATGGGAGCCTTCACATCAACTGGTGTATGCTGCCTGGTTGGTTGTCCAGTGTCTGAGAGATCTCGGGGGTCCAGGTTAATTGAGACTGCTGGTCCTCCTACAGGGTCACCCTCTTCCTCAGCTTCTTCCAGTTGTTCCCTAATTCAACCACAGGGGTCAGCAGCTTCTGTCCATGGGTTGGGTGTAAATATCTGCATCTGACTCTTTCAGCTGCTTCTTGGGTCTTTAGGACAGCAGTCATTAGAGGCCCCTTTTTGTTAGCACTCCATAGCATCAGTAATAGTGTCAGCTTACCTTGATCTGGATCCCACTTTGGGACTATCGCTGGACCTTCTTTTCCTCAGACTCTTTTCCATTTTTGTCCCTATAGTTCTTTCAGACAGAAACAATTATGGGTCAGTGTTTTTGACTGTAGGATGACAATATCATCTCTCACTTGATGCCCTGTCTTTCTGCTGGAGGTGGGCTCTACACGTTTCTTTTCAATCAGGTTTTGTTTTTCTGTTGATTAGTTTTCCACTACGTTTGCTACTGTTTTATTGAGTCTGAAGGATCTAGTTCATGTTTTTGGCACTGTACAGCTTGGTTACAAAATCGTAATCATTCTGAAAATGATTTCAAATCTAAATTCTAGTACTTTCTACAGTTCGGGTAGGTTCAGTGGCACTTTCTGTGTTCAACTGTATCTCTTGGCAAGCATTTTCTTCATCCAGGGGCAGAGCAGGGCTACCCAAGGCATGAGAGACCTCTGTTCTGTTGTTTACTGCTACTGAGGGTGATTTTATGTGATTATTAGGCCAGAGAGGTTGGGGTAGCATTCAGAGAAGTTCTCAAATCATGTGGTGTTTATTTGCCTTCATGGACCACCCCTCTTAGGCCCATTCATTTCCAATGATGGTTGCATCCTGGGTAATTTCCCTATGGGGTTTCTATGGAATAAGTTGGTTTTGCTAAGATTTCCAAAATAAGTACTCTACTTGTTCATCAATATTTAGTCAAAATTGAAAATAAGAGTCTCATCAAAGAGTTTGAAAAGAATTAAAATATTTGTGTAAGAAGTCACTGTCATATAAAAGTCATATCAGTTTGATTTACTAATATGATTATTTCAGTCTCACTGAAGGCCAACCATTTACAAGTCAGATACTGAACAGCAGAAAGTTCTAAGCAAAAGTTGTCATATCTATCTTCATTTCAGCCTTAGTGGGTTGTGGGCACTGATGCATTATTGATCTATATACAAATATAGTGATCATTTTAATTTACCCATATAATTACTATTCACTGTGTTCTATAATTTTTCATAAATAGATAAAAAAGATTCAGGCTAGCAATAACGTTTATACAGAACAAGAATTAAAATCATTGGTTGAAATATTTTGTGGTTAGAAGACTAGAGACACCAATATAGAATACCCTTTACTGAGTTGTTCAAGTAAGACACAAAGTGAAAACATTACTATTTAATTGGCAACAGAATATTGTACCTTCACCTTTTTTAGCACAAGTTAATGTTTCTTTTAAACCAAATTAGTTCTGATAAACTTTTACATTAACCAACACAGAAATGCATAGAAATGCATATATATGGTTTAAATATAGTTATCCCTTCTGGTCTGACAATGTTGTTTCAAAGCACTGACATCCATCTAACAAAACACTCAACATTATGAATGAGACATTGGCCAGATCTGTCCAAATGTCTCCCAAATCATTCTAGACTATTGCCAATATCATTGCTTGCTTCCCAGAGGTGAAAGTTGCATCAATATTACCGAAGGCACAATGTACTTCAAACATGGCCTAGAGCAGTATCTAGCCGGAAAGCCTGTTATGTAAGGAATAGCTTTCATGGTAACCAAAGTTGTTATGCAAACTTGCAAAGGAGGGAAGCAACCGAGAGTCCTACCCACAATGATGCGTTTGAACCATAACTAACAAGCATGGCACAATAACCCTAAGAGTGCTACAGTGGTGCACATAAGTTAGCAGTAGCCAATAGCTCTTTAATTAAACACTCTCATCAGGATGAAAAGCACTTCTTCTACTGGAACACTAATCAACTCTTCAGGGCTGGTGGAATCATGGATCTTGGAGGAGTACCTAAAGCTAAACACCATAATCCCTAACTGTAGTCTAAGTCCTTTTATCCACACATAGTGTAGTTTCATTCCTTATCAACAAAACTTTGTAACAGACGGAAAGGGTTAGAGAAAACCACAACTAATCAAAAGGAGTAGTTGTTGAGCTCAATCCCAACTGATACATTTACAACATAGCATCCAAGCCTTAGAGAACATTGTAGAAGAGAGAACTGAAAGAATGTGAGAACCATAGGGTTAGGGAGTTTTCTGTGAAACTTGTTCCTTAGGAATGACAGAAGCCACACTCATTAAGTTTTGCCAACATGGCCACCTAAACATGAGCTAAACAAGGATAGCAATATTATATACACTAATGAGGATAGAGTGGTGGTAAAATGGGAGGAAGGGGAGATCAGGGGGTCTCAAAATCATGGAAATAACTATAGGCAACTAAAGAATACTGAGACTGTGAGAAATAGTGTTCCTTAAGAAAGAGCACAGGAGGTGATTATCCAATACTATATGGTCAGCCATGAAAATATATGCATGTAAGTACTGAGCAGGCCGTATTTATTGATTTAGGAATATTTATATAGATATGTGTATTAACAACAATTAGGGAAGAAAATTAACCATGATTGTGAAAGAAAGCAAGAAGGAATGCACAGTTAAGTTTTCAGGAAAGAGACAAGGAAAGGATAAAGTTATAATCCCAAACACTAAAGGAAATACTATTTTAAAGTTTGTAGTAAATCCAGACATGATGACATCTTGCCAAGCCACATCAATTGTTTGAAATAAGAATTCTTTTCTATTTCTTTTTTTAAATTTTTTAATTTATTTTCTATATTGTTTACATTCTAGAAGTCTTCCCCTTTCCCAGTCCCCCCTCCCATATATTCCATAAGTCCTCTTCTCTCCATCCATTCTCCTGTCTTTCCCCCTCCCTTTTCTCTGTCCTGATACTCCCCTACTATGCTAGATCAAGCCTTTCCAGGATTAGGGCCCTCTTCTTCCTTCTTCATGGGAATCATTTGATATGCTAATTGTATCTTCAGTATTCAAAGCTTCAGGGCTAATTAATATCCATTTATCAATGATTGCATTCCATGTGTATTTTTTTGTGATTGTGTTACCTCGCTTAGGATGATATTTTCCAGTTCCATACATTTGCCTAAAAAAATTCATGAATTCATTGTTTTTAATTGCTGAATAGTACTCCATTGTGTATATATACTACATTTTCTGTATCCATTCCTCCATTGAGGGATATCTGGGTTCTTTCCAGTTTCTGGCTATTATAAATAAGGCTGCTATGTACATAGTGAAGCATGTGTCCTTATTGCATGCTGGGGAACCCTCTGGGTATATGCCCAGGAGAGGTATAGCAGGGTCCTCCGGAAGTGTCATGCCCAGTATTCTTAGGAACCGTCAGACTGATTTCCATAGTGGTTGTACCATCTTACAATCCCACCAGCAGTGAAGGAGTGTTCCTCTTTCTCCACATCCTCGCCAACACCTGCTGTCTCCTGAGTTTTTAACCTTAGCCATTCTGACTGGTGTGAGGTGAAATCTCAGGGTTGTTTTGATCTGCATTTCCCTAATAACTAATGATGTTGAGCATTTCTTAAGGTGCTTCTCGGCAATCCGAATTTCTTCAGGCGAAAATTCTTTGTTTAGGTCTGAACCCCATCTTTTAGTAGGGATATTTGTTTCCCTGGGGTCTAACTTCTTGAGTTCTTTGTATATATTAGATATTGGCCCTCTATCGAATGTAGGGTTGGTGAAGATCTTTTCCCAATTTGTTGGTTGCTGTTTTGTCCTTTTGATGGTGTCCTTTGCCTTACAGAAATTTTGTAATTTTATGAGATCCCATTTGTCAATTCTTGATCTTAGAGCATAAGCTATTGGTGTTCTGTTCAGGAACTTTTCCCCTGTGCCTATGTCCTCAAGGGTTTTCCCCAGTTTCTTTTCTATTAGTTTCAGTGTGACTGGTTTTATGTGGAGGTCCTTGATCCACTTGGAGTTGAGCTTAGTACAAGGAGATAAGAATGGATCAATTCGCATTCACCTGCATGCTGACCTCCAGTTGAGCCAGCACCATTTGTTGAAAAGGTTATCTTTTTTCCACTAGATGTTTTCAGCTCCTTTGTCGAAGATCAAGTAACCAAAGGTGTGTGGATTCATTTCTGGGTCATCTATTCTATTCCATTGGTCCACTTACCTGTCCCTGTGCCAATACCATGCAGTTTTTAAGACTATTGCTCTGTAGTATTGCTTGAGGTCAGGGATACTAATACCCCCAGAAGTTCTTTTACTGTTGAGAATAGTTTTAGCTATTCTGGGTTTTTTGTTATTCCAGATAAATTTGAGAATTGCTTTTTCCAATTCTGTGAAGATTGGAGTTGGGATTTTGATGGGGATTGCATTGAATCTGTATATTGCTTTTAGCAAGATGGCTATTTTAACTATATTAATCCTGCCAATACATGAGCATGGCAGATTTTTCCATTTTCTGAGGTCTTCTTTGATTTCCTTCTTCAGAAACCTGAAGTTCTTGTCGTAAAGATCTTTCACTTGTTTGGTTAGAGTCACACCAAGATACTTTATATTGTTTGTGGCTATTGTGAAGGGTGTCATTTCCCTAACTTCATTCTCAGCCTGCTTATCCTTTGAGTATAGGAAGGCAACTGATTTGCTTGAGTTGATTTTATAATCTGCCACTTTGCTGAAGTTGTTTATCAGCTGTAGGAGTTCTCTGGTGGAGTTTTTTGGGTCACTTAAGTATACTATCATGTCATCTGTAAATAGTGATAATTTTACTTCTTCCTTACCAATTTGTATACCTGTGAGCTCCTTATGTTGTCTAATTGCTCTAGCTAGGACTTCAAGTACTATATTGAAAAGGTATGGAGAGGGCAGCCTTGTCTAGTCCCTGATTTTAATGAGATTGCTTCAAGTTTCTCTCCATTTAGTTTGATGTTGGCTACCAGTTTGCTGTATATTGCTTTAATTATGTTTAGGTATGGGCCTTGAATTCCTGTTCTTTCCAAGACTTTTAGCATGAAAGAATTCTGAATTTTATCAAATGCCTTTTCAGCATCTAATGAAATAATTATGTTTTTTTCTTTGAGTTTGTTTATGTAGTGGATTGCATTGATGGATTTCCATATATTGAACCATCCCTGCATCCCTGGGATGAAGCCCACTTGATTGTGGTGGATGATCGTTTTGATGTGTTCTTGGATTAGGTTGTCAAGAATTTTATTGAGTATTTTTGCATCAATATTCATAAGGAAAATTGGCCTGAAGTTCTCTTTGTTGGATCTTTGTGTGGTTTTGGTATCAGTGTAACTGCGGCTTGGTAGAACGAGTTGGGTAGTGTTCCTTCTGTTTCTATTTTGTGGAACAATTTGAAGAGTATTGGTGTTAGGTCTTCTTTGAATGTCTGATAGAATTCTGTACTGAAGCCATCTGGTCCCATGCTTTTTTTGGTTGGGAGACTTTCTATGACCCCTTTTATTTCTTTAGGGTTTATGGGCCTGTTTAGATGATCTATTTGATCCTGATTTAATTTTGGTGTTTGGTATCTGTCTAGGAAATTGTCCATTTCCTCCAGATTTGCCAGTTGTGTTGAGTAAGATCTGATGATTTTTTGAATTTCCTCAGTTTCTGTTGTTATATCTCCCTTTTCATTTCTAATTTTGCTAATCTGGATACTGTCTCTGTGCCCTTTGGTTAGTTTGGCTAAGGGTTTATCTATCTTGTTGATTTTCTCAAAGAACCAGCTCCTGGTTTTGTTGATTCTTTGTATGGTTCTCTTAGTTTCTACTTGATTGATTTCAGCCCTGAGTTTGATGACTTCCTGCCTTCTACTCCTCTTGGGTGAATTTGCTTCTTTTTGCTCCAGGGCTTTCAGGTGTGTCATTAAGCTGTTAGTGTATGCTCTCTCCATTTTCTTTTTGGAGGCACTCAGGGCTATGAGTTTTCCTCTTAGCACTGCTTTCATTGTGTCCCATAGATTTGGGTATGTTGTGTCTTCATTTTCGTTAAATTCTAAAAAGTCTTTGAATTCTTTATTTCTTCCTTGACCAAGGTATCACTGAGTATTGTTCAGTTTCCATGTGTATGTGGGCTTTCTGTTGTTTTTGTTGCTATTGAAGACCAATTTTCCTCCATAGTGATCTGATAGGAGGCATGGGAATATTTCAATCTTCTTATATTTGTTGAGGTCTGTCTTGTGACCAGTTATATGGTCGATTTTGGAGAAGGTACTATGAGGTGCTGAGAAAAGGGAATATTCTTTTGCTTTAGGGTGAAATGTTCTCTCTCTCTCTCTCTCTCTCTCTCTCTCTCTGTGTGTGTGTGTGTGTGTGTATATATATATATACATATGTTAATTCTATTATATATATGTTATATATAACATATATATATATATATATGTTAACTCTAATTGGTCCAAAGCTTCAATTAGTTTCCCTGTGTCCCTGTTCAGTTTCTGTTTTCCTGATCGGTCCATTGAGGAAAGTGCAGTGTTGAAGTCACCCACAATTATTGTGTTAGGTGCAATGTGTGCTTTGAGCTTCAGTAAAGTTTCTTTTATGAATGATGGTGCCTTTGCATTTGGAGCATAGATGTTCAGGATTGAGAGTTCTTCTTGGCGTGTTTTTCCTTTGACCAGCAAGAAGTTTCCCTGACTGTCTCTTTTGATGACTTTAGGTTGAAAGTCAGTTTTATCTGATATTAGAATGGCTACTCCGGCTTGTTTCCTGAGACCATTTGCTTATAAAATTGTCTTCCAGCCTTTTACTTTAAGTAGTGTTTGTCTTTGACACTGAGGTGTGTTTCCTGTATGCAGCAAAATGTGGGATCCTGTTTATGTATCCAGTCTGTTAGTCTATGTCTTTTTATTGGGGAATTGAGTCCATTGATATTAAGAGATATTAGTAAATAGTGATTATTACTTCCTGTCATTTTTGATGTTATCTTTTATATTTGATTGGTTATCTTTTTTGGGGGTTGATGAAAGAAGGTTACTATCTTGCATTTTCCAGGGTGAAGTTTCCCTCCTTGTATTGGTGTTTTCCTCCTATTATCTTTTGTAGGGCTTGGTTTGTGGTAAGATATTGGATGAACTTGGTTTTCTCATGGAATATCTTGGTTTCCCCATCTATGGTGATTGAGAGTTTTGCTGGGTATAGAAGTTTTGGCTGGCATTTGTGTTCTCTTAGAGTCTGCATGAGATCTGCCCAGGATCTTCTGGCTTTCATAGTCTCTGGTGAGAAATCTGGTGTGATTCTGATAGGTCTTCCTTTTTATGCTACTTGGGCTCTTTCTCTTACTGCCTTTAATATTCTTTCCTTGTTTAGTATATTTGGGGTTTTGATTATTATGTGACGGGATGCATTTCTGTTCTGGTCCAGTCTGTTTGGAGTTCTGTAGGCTTCTTGTATATTCATGGGCATCTCTCTCTTTAGATTAGGGAAGTTTTCTTCCATAATTTTATTGAAGATATTTGCTGGCCCTTTAAGTTGTAAATCTTTGCTTTCATCTATGCCTATAATCCTTAGGTTTGGCCTTTTCAACGTGTCCTGGATTTCCTGGATGTTTTGGGTTACAAGCTTTTTGTATTTTTCATTTTCTTTGACCATTGAGTCCATGGTTTCTATGGTATCTTTGGCATCTGAGATTCTTTCTTCTATCTCTTGTATTCTGTTGTTGATATTTGCATATATGGTCCCTGACTTCTTCCCAAGGTTTTCTATCTCCAATGTTGTCTCCGTTTGCGATTTTTTAGTTATTTTTACTTCTTATTTTAGATCCTGGATGTTTTTGCTCAGTTCCTTCACTTGCTTGTTTGTGTTTTCCTGTAATTCTTTGAGAGATTTTTGTGTTTCTTCTTTCATGACTTCTGCCTGTTGATCAAATTTCTCCTGTACCTTTTAAAGTGATTTTTGCATTTCTTCCTTATTGGATACTATCGTTTGACCCATATTCTCCTGAATTTCTTGAAGTGATTTTTGTGTTTCTCTTGTAAGGGCTTCTAGCTTTTGATCATTTTTCTCCTGAATTTCTTTAGGAGATTTATTTATGTCCTTCATGTGTTCTTGTAACAGCATCACAACCAGTGATTTTCCATCCAAATCTTGCTTTTCTGGTGTGTTGGGGTATCCCGGACTTGCTATTAAAGGAGAATTGGGTTCAGATGATGCCATATTGCCTTGATTTCTGTTAGTAACGTTCCTACGTTTGCCTTTTGCCATCTAGATCTCACTGGTGTTAGTTGGTCTTGTTGTCAATGCAGGACTCACCCTTGCAAGATGCCTCCCTGCAGCAGGCCTCCAGATGTACCACTGTCCCTCTGCACTGCTTGGGGAAGGGTTTGTGGCCCAGGCTGCTTCTGATCTAGAGGTGGAGACTGCAAGGCTCCTGCCAGAGGCCTCCGGATGGATCCTCTGCTTTGCTGGGTCAGACGGACTCACCCAAGCAAGGTGTTTCCTCATGGCCAGCCTTCAGATGCACTGCTGGCCCTCTGCACTGCTTGGGGACACAGCGTGTGGCCCAGGCTGCTTCTGATCCAGCAGTGGCAACTGGAAGTCTCCAGCCAGAGGCCTCCTGATGTATCCTCTGCTTTGTAAGGGGGACATTTTATCCCTTCACAACATGTTTTTACATGGTTAAAAGAACTCACTAATTTACAGGAACTGTAGGAGCATGTCACTCCTGCTTCATGATAACCTGAACCATAATTCCAGACTCTGTGGCTCTCTATCATATTGCTTTGTGGTGTGATGCTGTGGAGGGCCTTGAATACTGTACAGTTTCCTCCCCTCATGCTAAATCACTGGGGAGACCCTTTAGTGGTCTTCGATAGAGATAGAAATTCCTCCCAATGTGGTTGAACACTGCATCCAGTCTTTGATCCGGACACATGAAAAGGCCCCCACATAGAATCATTTGATGACAGGAGAATGTTCTAGTACTCTGGGAGATTCAGTCAAGGGATACCAGGAAAACAGAAACTGAGAACCAGGATGGTACAATCAGGCTAGAACACAATAGTACATGAGACTAAAGGAAAGGGCCCCAGTGCTCACCTAGGAAAGCCTTCATGGCAAGAGCAGTGTGGTTTACGGATTAGGTGGTCAGTATTTTTCATGTTACCTTTCTTTCTGAGATAATTCACTTCTATGATTAGGCCACTTGTAGTATTAGAGGGAGATATGTAAAACAGTTTAGCTATATAAAATAATCTCATGGCCCATGTGGATCAATAGCAGGAAGAAAGGCTTCGCTGTCACTGGATCATCCACATGTCTTGCCTTTAATGGTGAAGCTATTAGAGATGCTTAACCTAAAACTTTCATTTTGTAATGCAGAGTTGTAAAGAGAAATCTGTTAGAAGACTGAGTTAAATGTGAGCAGGCTCACATTTTTATTTATTTGTCTGCATCCCATATGCAGTAGGTATGCTTGGTTCTGTAAATACACACTCATTTTATCTTCTTTACCTTTTATTTGCAAGTTTGGTCTTTCTATAATTTTCTAGAGTTTGGACTGAGATATCTCCCCAGAACTTTTTATTTTTTTATTTGGTAAATATTAGTCTATTTAAAAATATGTATGTTTTAAAATTAGCTTGCAGAATGACTGTTTCATTTTGACTTTTTACAGTTTGGTTTGTTCTCTGCACACATAGCACCCTGCGTTCTTTCCCATCTTTTAACTACTCCTCATCATTGCTGTACTTTTTTCTTGTCACTATCTTCTATTTATTTACATATCATATGTCTTAATGCCTCCTCTCCTAAAGTCTCATCCCTTACCCGCATCTCATAGGGACTTTTCTTGTTACAAGTCTCATATATTTCCACATAAATACTTAGCAATTAGAAACTAGGATTCACATATCAGAAAAGACATTCATTATTTGTCTTCCTGAGTCCAGGTTACAAAACAATACAGATTTTTCTGGTTCTATCCATTTTCCTCCAAGTTTTCTAATTCCTTGTCCTTTAGAGTTGAATAAAATATTATATGCAAATATATTGCATGTTTATTATAAATTAATGAGATAGACATCTTAGATGATCAAGCTTATTGTTATCATGCAAAGAATACTGGGCTGATGAGTTTTTGAGGCTATCTGGAATCATCTGAAAAGATGAATTTCAACTGACAAAGTGAGTTTACCAGATTGCCCCAAAGGCATGTCCATGGCAAATTTTCTTGACTGCAAATTTGTGTAAGAGAGCCCCATTCAATATGGACAGTGCCATGCCTAGGCAAATGAGCTTTGGCTGTATCAGAAAAGTAGTGTTCTCTTTGGTCACTATTTCAGTTCCTGCCTCAAGGTACCTGCCTAAAGTTCTTGTCTTGGCTTTCCTTGACAGTCAGTTGTAAACCACATAAATCCTCTTCAAGTTGGTTTTACCACAGCAATAGATGCTCAATTAGAACATGAAGAAATGAACATGTGCAGTATCTGTAACAGGATATAGAATCCTTTGAGTATATGCCAAGGAGTGGTACAGCTGGAACATATGGTAATTCTAGTTTTAATTTTTGAGAAGCCTCTATAATAATTGTCCATAGTGGGTTCCCCAGCTTACACTCCTACTAACAGGTCATTCTGAGAACCCTTACATTCTTATATACTGTAGAATCATAAAAGAATTAGAAAAAAATGCTGTAATAGTTTTATATCAAAATCTTTTAAAATTTAAAATGTTTCTTTCTTTAATCTGCTGACCAACTGGAACTTTGGGTACATGCCACACTATAACTTTTAATAAAAATATTTAAATTCTGAAATAGAGATTTACCTATACATATCTCTTATACATAAAGTATAAAATATAGTCAAATATATATCATATATTGTATACATATATGTATAGTAATATATAAATGATATGTTTTCCTCTTATGGGATAATTCCACTAAATCTACTAAAAGAAAGATGTAAGTTACACATATTGTATACCCAGTCTTGTATACCAGCAGCACGTAAGATCATATTTAGGGAGCATTTCTCCCTTTCTTTTCTTCAGTCTTACTGACATGCTCCTTTTCTAAATCAGATGAAATCAGACTCCAGGAGATTTGGGATGGTGAAATGTAAAGAACAAAGAGTAAGACTCAGCTTATTCTACTACCTCCATTATAGACTCAAAGCTTCCAAAGCTAATGGCCAAGTGACACTGAGGAGGGAACAAGAGAGGAAGCAGGAGAAAGGCTACTGAACATGGTGTCCCCCACACACACACAATCTGTGCTGAGGAGTCACCTGGGCCAACAGGTCATGCACGACCCCTGTGTAGTAATCCTCAAGTTTAGCCTTCAAAGGACACCATGGAGTATTAAGGTAGAGAGCTCAGCACATCACCCAGAATTACCGAAGTGAATCTGGAACACGGTTTAAGGCTCAACATTTACAATGTTTCCATCTGAGGTAGAAGCTATTGACCAGTCATACACTGAGAAATGTGGAAGTTATTTAGAAAGTGAGGAAATTGCCTAAGAGAAAGACCTGATAAATTAACTCTAGTTGAAGACTTTTTCAATACTTGTAGCAGTGAGTTAGTCTTCTTTGGCTCCCAGCAGGTCATGCACATGTTTCTTCTGTACCCTCCCAATCACACACACACACACACACACACACACACACACACACACACACACACACACACCAGTTAATTTTGATATGCCTTGACAAGCTCAATGATTGGTTACTTCTAAACATCTCTGCAGCTAGCACCCACTCCCCTCTGGTATGCCTGGGTTAACATCTTTTAAAATCTGTATATCATCTCTGCTACCCCAGACACAATTTGGGATGGGAGAAGTGGCCTCTAGGACCACTATTCTGGATTGTTACATGGGGGAAGGTCTTTAAATCTGCTCTCTTTTCTTCCCCCTCATGATGCATCTGCCTGTTCTTCCTTCTCTGTCCCCTGACCTTAGTCTAAAAGTCCCATCTCTGTCTCTCTTCCCAGCCATTGTCTTGAAACAAGGACACTCAGCATCTGGAAGCATGGGTTTTGGTAGCTGAATTAAGACACAGCATTAGAACAAATTCCCAACATGTTAACCCTGTAAAACCATGGAAGTGTTACCTGGATATGTGTACCTATTTTCTCACAGCCAGTCAAATAGGTGTTTACATAATCTATTTGAGAGGATGGTTTCTAGGTCAACTTGGGTGAAGACACATGTGGGCCTTCCAGTCAAAGATCTTGTCTCCCCTGAAATTGTTAAAAGTTCGTTATAAACCGTCTCTCAGACCCTACTATTTTCAAATTTCTAGTGTGGAGTTGAAACATAAGCAGTTCTAGGGAAAATACTAATACTAATGTAGAAGAAAAATTATAGGTACCATATTCCTTGAAATAGCCAGTTGTACAAATCACTTCCAAGTGCAGTTCAAGTTTCCTTTGTAGGAACTCAGCTTCACATATTATTTACAAACATGATTTTCCTCCTCACTCTACTCATATTTTTTCTTGTAATCCTTTTTGTGAGTTTGTGAAGACCACCTCTCATTCCTATTATCCAGAGCCATCCAGATGTCCTCTGTGTGGAAATTATTTAGCAGTGATAAATTCCAAAAACTATCACTATCACCACTGTTTCCATGAAGACATGTCTAACCTATGTGTCACATGCATCTCTTCCTAAATTTGTATGAACAGAGAATACACTGAATATTCTTCAGTTTCACAATGTGAAACATGTTCTTTTGATTTTTATCCAAACATCTTCACCAGCCTTGAACTCCAAGGAAGACTCAATCAAGTCACTGCTGGCCCACAGATGTACAAGAGCAATCATGGCTTAGAAATAACTATGCTGGACCATATGGAACTAAGTGTAATTTTTTAAATTTATGTGTTGTAACAATACTTTCTGATTTCATGACAATCTGGATCTGGGTTTAATATGAGGGCAAGAGACAATGAGGAAATTCCGATAGCCTATCTGGCAGCCAGTGTCCTAAACAGGGACTGGAAAGCAAAAACAGGCAATGAGTAGCTGCATTATATAAGATCTGCACCACTCTTAATATGGGCCCAGGTGATACAAATCGCATTTAAGAAATGAATACATTTCAAAAGCTAATGAGTTCATGAGTTCTGAACTCGCTGTGGTTGATATTAGTGTACTAAATGCTGAGCCTTGTTGTAGAAGTGTTGTAGAACACAGTGTAAATGTCTTTACCATTTGAGATGCAATTAGCATGCCTCAAACAAAAAGTTGAAATAAAAAATGGAAAACGTATAGTCCTTGAAAATTCAATTTTCTGAAACTGTAAAGTGCCATAAGGAGGGAATAAATAGTCTACAGGGAAAATGTCAACTCTACTCCTAAATATTGTTTTTGTGTATGTATGCTTTCATTTTCAAGAGAACTTTTACAGTTTAATTTACCATATAAAGCATCACCCAATAAAACAACAATCATAATATGATGCTAATGAATCTAGTAATTTAGGAATTTGAAAGAAGTTCAACAAAAATGATGAGGTGCTTTGTCATGCCTTGATGTCAGTAGAGTTATACCCACCTTTCAAAAGGCTAGAGATGGAGGTGGACTTTCGAATCAGGTTTTGTTACAGAGGAATTCTTCATGAGACTGGTCTTTCCCTCAACATGGATACTGCGTTCTAAGAATAGGTACAAAAGAACTTGAAAGAAATTGCTCAGCCATCTAAGAATTAACATTAGAAATCACATGGCTTGATATGTCATCCTTCTGGTTTGAACCTGCACCTTGAGCAGACCTGGGGTGCAGGCTCCACACCTACTCCTACAATACCCAGAGAAAGCTCGACCCACAGGTACTCTCATATGCCCAGGAACACATGTGAAGCCACAACATCTGCCCCACCACCCAGAGTAACTGAGATCCCCGAGATCCAGGTACACAGGAACCCTTACCCAGGCAATGGCATGGGCTCCTTATAGTTTGAACTTACACCAAGAGCAGACCTGGGGTGCTGGCTCTGCACCCATTCCTACAACACCCAGAGGGACCTCGATTCCCAGGTGCTCTGAAATGCCCAGGATCATAGGATCATAGGATCATAGGATCATAGAGGAAGCTCGACTCCCAGGAGATCAGACATACCCAAGATCACTGGATCCTTGACACATTCAAGATCACAGTTGAAGTCACAAAATCTCTCTTAACACCTGGCATAATTGGGTCCCCTACAGGAACCAGGTAAACACAAATCCCTACCCAGCCAGAGGTTTGGGTTCCTTCTGGCTTGCACCTGTACCTGGAACAGACCCAGGGTTCTGGCTCCTCACACACTCCTGTAGAGAAAGCTTGACTCCCCAGAGCTCTGATATAACAGGATATCAGGAGCTTGGTCACACTATGATTTCAGGATTCCAGAGGCAGCTTGAGTTCCAGGAGCTCTGACACACCCAGGATCACAGAATCACAGGATTCCAGAATCACAGGATCACAGAGACAGCTGGACTCTGAGGAGTTCTCACTCAACCAGGATCTCAGGAGGCACAGGCTTTAGTCAGAGACAGCAAGGGCAGTTAGCACTAGAGATAACTGGCTGTCTAGAGGTAAGTACAAGAAAATAAGCAATAGAAACCAATACTATTTGACAATATCAGAACCCAGTTCTCCCACCACACCAAGCCCTGGATACCATAACATACCTGAAAAGCAAGATTCAGACTCAAAATCCTATCTCATGAATATTATAGAGGAATTTAAGAAGGGCATAAATAACTCACTTAAAAAAAAAAAGGAGAACACAGGTAAACAAGTAGAAGCCCTTAAAGAGGAAACAAATAAATCTCTTAAAAGAAATACAGGAAACACAATCAAACAGGGAAAGGAACAAAACTGTCCAGGATCTAAAAATGGAAATAGAAACATTAAAGAAAACACAAAGGGAGACAATCCTGGAGATTGAAAACTTAGGAAAGAGATCAGGAGTCACAAATGTAAGCATCACCAATAAAATACAAAAGATAGAAGAGGAAAGCTCAGGTGTAGAAGATACCCTAGAAGACATTGACACAACAATCAAAGAAATTACAAAACACAAAAAGCTCCTAACTCAAAACATTCGAGAAATCCAGGATACAATGAAAAAGACTGATCCTAAGAATAATAGGTATAGAAGAGAGTGAAGATTCCCATTTCAAAGGCCAGCTAACATCTTCAACAAAATGATAGAAGAAAACTTGCCTAACCTAAAGAAAGAGATATCCATGAACATACAAGAAATCTACAGAACTTCAAACAGATGGGACTAGAAAATAATTAAAATACAAAATGCACAGAACAAAGAAAGAATATTGAAAGCTGCAAAAGAAAATGGTCAAGTAGTATATAAAGGGAGATTGATTGGAATTACACCAGTCTAGATATCACACAGACCTTAAAAGAGCAAAAATGCCAGCCCAGACTACTATATACAAGAAATCTCTCAATAACCCTAGAGAGACAAACCAAGATACTCCATGACAAAATCAAATTTAAACAATATCTTCCCATCAATCCAGCCCTACAGAGGATAAGAGAAGGAAAACTCCAACACAAGGAAGAAAACTACACCCAAGAAAAACCAAGAAACTAATCTCACAACAAACCCAAAATAAGAGAACTTCAAAAGCATGATTCCACCTCTAATAACAAAAATAATAGGAAGTAATCATTGGTCCTTAATATCTCTCGATATCAAAGGATTCGATTACCCAATAAAAAATCAGAGACTTGCAGGCTGGATACAAAAACAGGATCCAGTAGTTTGCTGCCAACAGAAAACATATCTCAGTAACAAAGGCAAAAATTACCTCAAAGTAAAGGGCTAGAAAAAATTTTCAGGCAAATGGTTCCAGAGAACAAGGTGGAGTAGCAATTCTAATATCCATTAAAATAGACTTTCAACCCAAAGTTATCAAGAAAAGATGGGGATGAATAATACATACTCGTCAAAGGAAAAATCCACCAAGAGAAACTCAATTCTGAACATCTAAGCCCCCAATGCAAGGGCACTCACATATGTAAAAGAAACATTACTGAAGCTCAAAGCATACATTGAACCTTACACAATAATAGTAGGAGACTTTAATACCACACTTTTACTAATGGACAAATCATGGAAACAGAAACTAAATAGAGACACAGTGAAACTAACAGAAGTTATCAGCCAAGTGGACTTAACAGATCTCTATAGAACATTTCATCCTAAAACAAAAGAATATACCTTCATCTCAGCACCTCACAGTACATTCTCAAGAATTGATCATATAATCAGACACAAAACAAGCCTCAACATATACAAGAAGATTTAAATAATCCCATGCATCTTATCAGATCACCATGGACTAAAACTGGTCTTCAACAACAAAAACAATAGGACACCCACATAAACATGGCAGCTGAACAACAATCTACTCAATGATAACTTGAAAAAAATAAAGTAAGAAATAAGAGACCTTTTAGAATGTAATGAAAATGAAGGCACAAGCTCTGAGTGCTTCCATAAAGAAATTGGAGAGAGCATATACTAGCAGCTTAACAGCATATCTGTTCTAGAACAAAAAGAACAAAATACATCCAGAGGAGTAGAAGCAGGAAATAATCAAACTCAGGGCTGAAATCAACCAAGTAGAAACAAAAGGAACTATACAAAGAATCAACCAAACAAGGAGCTGGTTCTTTGAGAAAATCAACATGATAGATAAACCCTTAGCCAACTAACCAGAGGGCATAGAGAGAGCATCCAAATGAACAAAATCAGAAATGAAACTAGAGACATAACAACAGAAACTGAGGAAATTAAAAAAAATTATCAGATCCTACTACAAAAGTCTATACTCAACAAAACTGGAAAATCTAGATGGAATGGATGATTTTTATAGACAGGTACCAGGAACAAAAGTTAAATCAGGATCAGATAAACCATGTAAACAGTCCCATAACCCCCAAGGAAATAGAAGCAGTAATTAAAAGTCCCCCAACCCAAAATCCCCAGGAACAGATGGTTTTACTGCAGAATTCTATTAGACCTTCAAAAAAGACCAAACACCATTACTTCTCAAACTATTTTGTACAATAAAAACAGAAGAAGCATTACCTAATACATTTTATGAAGCCACAATTACACTAATTCCTAAGCCACACAAAGACCCAACAAAGAAAGAGGTCTTCAGACCAATTTTTCTTATGAATATTGATGCACAAATACTCAATAAAATTCTTGCAAACTGTATCCAAGAACATATCAGAATAATCATTTATGATGATCAAGTAAGCTTCATCCCAGGAATGTAGGGATGGTTCAATATACAAAAAAAAAAAAAATCTAGGTAATCCACTATATAAACAAACTCAAACAAAAAAATATACATGATCATTTCATTACTTTCTAAGAAAGTATTTGACTAAATCTAACACCTCTTCATGCTAAAAGTATTGGAGAGAATAGGAATTCAAGGTCCATATGTAAATTTAATAAAAACAATATACAGCAAACCAATAGCCAACATTAAACTAAATGAATAAAAACTTGAAGCAAGCCCACTAAAATCAGGGACAACACTAAGCTACCCACTCTCCCCCTAGGTATGCAATATAGTACTTGATGTTCTAGCCAGAGCAATTAGGCAACAAAAGGTGATCAAAGGGATACAAATTTGAAAGGAGGAAGTCAAGATATCACTATTTGGAGATGATATGATAACATACATAAGATATCCCCTCAAAAACAAATCCAGAAGAGAACTCCTACAGCTGAAAAATACCTTCAGCAAAGTGTCTGGATACAAAATTAACTCAAACAAATCAAGACCTTTACTCAAAGAATAAATGGGCTAAGAAAGAAATTAGGGAAATGATACCCTCCACAGTTGCCACAAATAACTTGAAATATCTTGGTGTGACACTAACCAAGCAACTAAAAGATTTGTCTGATAAGAACTTCAAGTCTCTGAAGAAAGAAATTAAAGATGTTTTCATATGTAAAGATCTCCCATGCTCATGGATCAGCAGGATTAACATAGTAAAAGTGGCCATCTTATTTAAAGCAATCTAAATTCTTCACAGAGATAGAAAAATCAAATCTCAAATTTATCTGGAATAACAAAAAACCGAGTTTATCCAAAACCATCCTCAGCAATAAAAGAATTTCTGGGGGAAATCACAAAATCTAACCTCAAGCTATACTACAAAACAATAGTGATAAAACCAAATTGTATTGGTACAGAGACAGACAAGTGTATCAATGGAATAGGATTGAAGACCCAAAAATAAGACCATACACCTATGAGTACATGATCTTTGACAAAGGAGCAAAAACCATCCAGAAAAGACAGCATTTTCAATAAATGGTTCAACTGGCAATTACCATGTAGAAGAATGCTAATTGACCCATTCTTATTTCCTTGTGCAAATCTCAAGTCCAAGTGGATCAAGGAACTCCACATTAAATCAGATACAATAAATCTATTACAAGAGAAAGTGGGGAAGCGCCTCTAGCACTTGGGCAAAGGGGAAAATTTCCTGAAGAGAACACCAATGGCTAATGCTCTAACATCAACAATAGACAAATGGGACCTCATAAAATTGAAAAGCTTCTGTAAGGTGAAGGACATTGTCAATAGGAAAAAACATCAGTCTACATATTGGGAAAGACCTTTACCAACCCTATATCTGATAGAGGGCTAATATCCAACATATACGAAGAACTCAAGAAGTTAGACTCCAGAGAACCAAATAACCTTATTAAAAATGGGGTACAGAGATAAACAGAGAATTCTCAACTGAGGAATCTCAAATGACTGAGAAGTACTTAAAGAAATGTTCATCATCCTTAGTCATCAGGGAAATGCAAGTTAAAACAACCCTGAGATTCCATGTCATACCAGTCAGAATGGCTTAGAGCAAAAACTCAGGTGACAGCAGGTTCTGGCAAGGATGTGGAGAAAGAGGAAAATTCCTCCATTGCTGGTAGGGTTGCAACCTGGTACAACCACTCTGGAAATCAGAATCAGTATGGTGGCTCCTTAAAAAATTGGAGATAGTTCTACCTGAGGAGCCAGCTATACCACTCCTGGGCATATATCCAGAAAATGTTCCAAGATGTAATAAGGACACATGCTCCACTATGTTCACAGCAGCCTTATTTATAACAACCAGAAGCTGGAAAGAACTCTGATGTCCCTCAACAGAGGAATACAGAAAAATGTACATTTACACAATGGAGTACTACTCAGCTATTGAAAAAAAATGGTTTCATGAAATTCTTAGGCAAATGGATGGAACTTGAAAGCATCTTCCTGAGTGAGGTAACCCAGTCACGAAAGAACACACATGATATGTACTCACTGATAAATGGAATATTAGCCAAAAGAAGCTCAGAATACCCATGATACAACTCACAGACCATATGAAACCCAAGAAAAAAGATCACAGCAAAGTACGGCTGCTACAGTACTACTCAGTAAGGGGAAGAGAATTATCTCTGGAAGTAGAGGGAGAGAAGATAGGGAGGGAAAAGGGGCTCAGTTCATGTATGAGAGGAGATGGGGGAGAAGTACAAAGGGTCATGAATTTGAAAGTAGATGTGAAGCAGTGGTGGAAGGGAAACTGAGGGTAGCCACTAGAAAGTCCCAGATGCCAGGGACCTAAGAAGTTCCCAGGACCCAACAGGGAGGACTTTAGTGGACATACCCAACAAAGGGGAGAGAGAAACTGTAGAGACCATATCCAGTGGGTAGTCACAGTCCCCAGGTGAGGGATGGGGCCACCCACACAGATCAAACAATATTAATCCAGAATTTCTCCTGTCAAAAGGAAATGCAGGGACAAAGAGTTGAGCAAAAACTGAAGGAAAGGCCATCCATAGCATACCCCACCAAAGGATCCATCCCATCTTCTGATACCTAACCTAGACCCTATTGCTGATGGCCAGGAAGTGCTTACTGACATGAGTCTGGTATAGCTGTCCCCTGAGATGCTCTGCCAGAGCTCGATCAGTACAGATACGGATGTACACAGCCAAACACTGGACTGTGTGTGGGGATCCCAATAGGGAAGTAAGGGCATGTACTGTAGGAGCTGAAGGGATTTGTAACTTCATAGGAAGAACAACAATCAACCAACCAGATCCCCCAAGGTTCACAGGAACTAAACCACCAACCAAAGAGTACACAGGGCATTCCCACAGAGCCAGCTGCATATGTAGCAGACGATTGCCTTATCTAGCATCACTGGTAGGAGATCCCCTTGGTCCTGTGTAGGCTTGATGACCCAGGATAGGAGAAAGCTAGGCCACTGAGGCAGGTGTAGGGGGTGGAGGCACACCCTCATAGAGGCAGGGAAGAGAGGAGGAGGAGATACGGGGCTTGTGGAGGGGAAACTGGGAAGGGGTATAACATTATAAATGTAAATAAATAAAAGAACTAATAAAAATACAAAAAGAAAAGGAAATGTCATGTTTCAAGAGTACCTGGACATATCAGGAAATCCGCTTCTGAAGCCTCAAAGCGACTATACCCCCCTGAGTAGACAAACGCCACAGTATCTCAATAAAGCTTTAAATACATTAGAGAAAATTAATCACAAGGCTTTATTTTGGTCAAAGTCATAAACCAGAAAACCACCTACCCACAGAGACAACAGCTGAAGGAAAAATATTTTATAGAAAAACCAGTTATGAAAATATGAAAGAGTCTCTGGTAAACCTAGATGCTTGTCAAGAACTGGAGAAACTCTCTTTACAAAATTGCCTATGTTGGAGATGAGACAATGGGTTGACTAAGGCTGCTAACTGTATCTACAAACCCATCCATCTGTTGTTTTGGACTACAGTCTAAATAAATGGCCTCAAGAATATTCTTTTGGAACAGTATGCCAATGCACACATTTCCACCAAAGTTTTTGAGGGAAATAGTAACCTTCAGTGGATTGTTTTGTTCATTAAAAAGATTTCATGCAAGAGCCACTTTATATATTTTTAAGTTTTATATATAATGGTAATATATAGAATTTTATGTCTACAAATGCATATTACACATTGGCTTGCTTTTCCATTGGTAACTTTCTCTAACCTTTGATACGTATTTTGCTGAATTGTAATCGTTTGCACCAATACAGTTTATCTTATAGAAGTAATAGTCATGTCTTCAAAACAGAACGTGGTATATTGTAATGAATCAGGCTGAATTCACACACCTGCCCACACAGATGGCTGTTCACAAGAACTCATACCCATGCACAGGAAGGGACATACATACACATATGCCACAGGGAGTGAAATCATCCCTGCTCAGTGATGGATCTAAAGACTACTTCAAGGAGAGATTATAGATTGAGAGAAATTATTTCAGGAGCATATGGAGATGATGACTTATAGCTTGGGTGACAGGCAAACATTTAGATCTGTAACCTGAGGATATAAATGTCCTCCAGATTTAGGGCAGAAGACAACTAGCTACAGGTGCATCAGAATTTCATTGCCCCTGAGGTTTTCACTTTTTGAGATTCTCTGCTCTAGACACTTTGTACCCAAAATGTCATCTCTGGAGAAACAGAATAGGTGACTCTTAGAAGTCTGTTAGAGAAAACAAACCCAAGCCTTAATCTAGGAGTGGGAAATTCTGATCTGCACACACATCTGTGAGATGGTATGGTAATGTTCTAGAACAGCAATCTATCTGTAAGCCTTTTCTATAGAACATCATCATTCTCCCTATTTTCTTCCCTCAAAGCGAAAACTAAGAGAAGGTTTTTCTAAATCAAATTGATGAGTCTTTATAATTTTGTGTTTACAGAAATTTTCTGAAAATATTGTTTAAAGGTATGTTGTATTGATAAGGACTGGGTGGTAGACAAATATGTGATCTTCTGAATGAAGTCAGCGCTGAGTCACTGTGAACTCTACTTGTCTCCAAATACAAATCTGTCAGCAATAATGAAGAAACGATGATGAGAAAAAAATCCAATATACAGCAACAACACATCTCCAGAGTATTTGCAAAATGTCCAACAAATACACAAAGTCTACATAAAGCATTAGAAACAGAAATTTGAATCAAAGGAGGCAAAAGCATGAAATCAGGAAATCATGTTAATTTTGTTGATGTTGGCCATATTTCTTTTTAAAATATCTTCTTATCATTGTATCAACATTCTGTGCATGAGACTGGGAACCCATCATGGATAGAAATTATATTATTTCAAAGGGAATCTGATACAAAGCTAAGAAGCAGCCACTGACACTTGTCACTCAAGAGGTGAGTATCTTTAGTATACTTTATGTATAAGACTCAACATAAATTGGCATAACCTACTATATCACAGGGAATCTTTAGGATGCAGCAATGTGATTTTAAAAGTACTCATTCATGCATGCCTGTGTTTAATTTTATTTTGACAAGTAAACATCACCTTCGCTTAGGGTCCTCATGGTATAAAGAAGGGACCAAGACCCTACAAACATAACATGCCAAAGAAGTTCAAATGCAATAACCTTTCTTGGCATCTTGGGAATTGCTATGATATCTTTCTCCTGAAGCTACTCCTGCAGCCAGCTGACCTGCCCACTCTTTTAGTCACCTAACATGGTCCTCCAATACTCTTTGTATTTGGGCTTGTCTTTCACAAAGAACCTTGGTTATATCCTCTGGCTTGCAATCTACATGTGGATTTGTAGTATGTATGGTCTATGTTACTGTTTATTTGATTGCTTGCTTCTTTTACCCTGGATTACATCATGAATTACAAAAAAATCAATAGTTAAATTCCAGTATTCTAAATACTGTTAAAGACTCTGATATTTATGTTTAACTCTGTAAAATGTTGAAAACTGGAAAAAAAAGGGAAAGAAGGTGCTAATACTGTGTCACCATGTGCCTTTCAGACTTCAAAGTTCCCTAAAGGGACTGTAGACAATGCAACCCTACATTAAAGTAGAGTTGTATTTATTGGGTATTTCAATGAATTTTTGACTCAAAGAATTGGTATACACAACTGTATTTATTATGAGATATAACAAGGTAGAATCTGCTAAGACATTCGGGAGCAAGTCAGCTAGAAAATGAATATCCCCAGTTGAAGCAGGAACAACAGCAGCAGCAACTTTGACAGTGAAAAACCCTGCAGGTAGAAACTATTTCCAATTCAAGTACAGAACATAAGGGGAGAGTTTCTTATTTGTCACTTCATTGGCAAAGGACATAGGCTACTTACAATTTTTTTTTATACTTCTTACTCTTTAATTGTGAAAACTACATCCAGCCTTTCAAGCACTAATGCAGAGTTCATGGCTTATTCAGCTCACTTGTGACTGCAGGTTTTCTACCAACAGTCTTGTTTCCATAGAGATATCATGAATCAATCTATCAAAGCAAGTTTCCACCTTCTGCTTAAAGCTTTACGGTGTCTGTCTGGACTATATCCTTTAAAATAACATGAAGCACCTTGGTCTTGCTATTAACTATCTGCAAATGTTCTTTTCATGTTTCAGTGATGAGTTATACACATTGTCATATCAGATATGAATAGCCATTGTGGAAATGAAATGGGTGATTGAATAGAGCACAGGAAGTTGAATTTCCTTCACTATGAAAATACATTATATATGTAAGTTACTTTTAAAATATTCTAAATTAGGCTATGGCATAGCAACTTGCTATATCTTGTACCATTTTGAACATTTTTGATGATAATGAAACAATAGATGAAGATATAAGAAGATTTCTCAGTCTTTCTTCTCTGTACATACCAAAAGCAGTTCATTTATCTAGGGATATAGGCAGAGTCAGCAAATGCCTTTCTATTTGATTTCATGATTCATTCTGTGAAGTTAAAAAATTAAGACATGTTCTAAGTTAAAGTTCTGTAAGCATGAGCATGCTTATTCTTTTAGAAGATTTGTGTATAGAGGTGTGTGTGTGTGTGTGTGTGTACATGTATGCACATGGTTGTCAGAAAGGGAATCCCTGGTACTGGAGTTACAGGCAATTGTAAGCCACCCTACCTGGATCCTAGGAACTGTTTTTTTTTTTTCATTTATTTATTTTAATTTTTAGGCTATAGTATTATCATATCTTCTCCTTCCCTTTAATCCCTCTAAATATCTCTAAGCCCTCCTTGCTCACTTTCAAATTCATGACCTCCTTTTTTAGGCATTGTTTACACACACACACACGTGCATGCACACACGTGCATGCACACACACATATCTTTCTCTCACACACAAACGTATACATATTCCTAAATATATCAGTATGACCTGCTCGTCTTGTCACTGCTAAGTCAGTTACTTGTGTGACATTTTAGGACAATTTGGTATTGAATAAACAAATTGATGTACTTTTTCCTGAGTGAGACAATTTCTTCTGTTCTCAGCATTCCTGAGTTGCCTGTAGCTTTTTTTATAGCCTTTTTGATCCCCTCTCCTACCCATGTTAGCATGTTATATTCAGCTCATGGTTAGACAGTCATACTGGTGAGACTTTACGGGTGCAGCTTCAGACATTCCTTGGAGAACAAAATCTCACAGCACACTTGTATTCCTCTGCATCTTACATTCTTTCTGCCTTCTCTTCTACAGTGATTCCTGAGCCTTAGGTGTGAGAGACGTGTTGTAGATGTACAATATTCTTTGGGACAGGACTCCACCACTGTATGGTCAGGGACAGGCATTTGTAATTCTAATGCTAATTTTATGAAAATAATATTTCAAAATAATACATAGAGAGCTGAAAAATACAAATTTGGTTCATGTATTTTATATTTCAGGAACATGGACCACATCTTCATGATGAAGGCTTTGCTCACATATCATTTCAAAGGCTTCCATTCATATGGGAACTTAGCCCAGAGAATGAGGTTACCAGAAGATATTAGTTACCTTGTGGCATCAGTGTCCTTAGCTAGGGGAAGAAAAGAAAATACAGGTTTCAAACTGTGTGTCATGCTCTGTCCAATCATATTTACATATGATAAACAGCCAGGGTCAAACTACAGAATAGTGGCATCTAATAAGTCTTTCACATAATGAAATTCACAATTTTTTGGACTGTTTAGTTACTCCTGATATTTGATTTTAAATTCAAAAAAGGTAATTCTTTGCACATTAAAATTTAGGCAGTTGTGTCATAGATATGAATTTCTACAAAATTATTATATATTTTCAGAATAAATTCCAAGAAAACAGTTTTAACATCATTAATTTTTATGCATACTAAAGTATTCCAGTTTTTAATTCCTGTTACTGAGAGAGATTTGGATGATAGCTTTTTTATTAAGTTGACAAAAATGTAGAGGTAATCTTAATTTAAAAAAAAAATGCTTCCATAAGCTTGTCTGGTACACAAGTCTGTGAGATGTTGTCTGATGACTGATGTGGGGAGACCAGACTTCTATGGGTGGTGACACCTCTGGCCTTGTGGTCCTTAGTTATATAAAAAAGCAGCCCAGGTAAGCATCTCTCTCACATGGCCTCTGTATCAATTCCAGTCTTCAGGTTCCTGACTTGAGTTCCTGCCCTGACTTCTTTCCGTGATGTGGAACTGCAAACTAAAATAAACCCTTTCCTCCTCAAGTTGCCTTTGGTCATGGTGTTTTATCATAGCAACAGAAACTGTAACTAAGACATACTCAGGTCTTTAACTCCATTCTAGGATTTCATCTGACTTGAAGATGTGCTGATCTTGTTGATGCTGTCAAAGTCTCTGTAAGTTTTTATGTTTATATCTAGAAAATACTGTTTCCTGTAACTCATCTTCCACCTTTGGTTTTCACAATTTTTCTGTCTCCTTTTTTTTTCACAAATCCATGAACTTTTATAGGGAAGGATATAATAAAGGTGCCCCTTTTAAGGCTGAGGCCTCCACAGTTTCTTGTCTCTGCACACTGTTCAGTTGTGAGTCTCTTTATCAATCAATTAAAAGTAGCAATATTTTACTTCACAGATTGTAAATTTATATAGCATGTTACTCTGAATTAAAACATTGCATCCTAAAGAGATGTTCACAAAGACTTTGGAATCTTTACCCAACAACCATCTAACTGAACTTAATATTTGTTCAACAGAAGGACTATTCATCCCTGACACCGCAAGTACATCCTACTACCTATAGCTTTTCAGACCACAGACCCTAGAGAAGAATCTACTGCTGCCACTTTCCTAAACCAGTTATACTTCTAACAACATTCTAAATACTTATCTCCTCTCATCAAAGAAAATTGTTTATGAGCAGACAAAGATCATCATAGAAATGTACAACTGGTCAAATACAGCGAATTAGTATCTGGTTATCCAACTCCAACTGATACACCTACAACACATCCTACATGCTAGAAAATTCTGAAAACTTCAGAAGGGGGAGAAGAAAGATTGTAGAGACAGATGACCAAGCTATCTGCTGGAAAATAGTGTCTTTTATATGTGAAAAGGAAGCTACAATTTTGAACTCTCAACAATATAGTTTCATAAACAATATGTACAATGACACTACCAGTGGATATGGTGAATGTGCCAATATGGATGTGGGAATCTTAAAAAGCTTTAGCCATAAATGAAGAACTTCAGGCAATTGCAGGCAGTTGATGGCTACTGAAAGAGCAAAACTAAAAGAATTCAGGATGGAGATAGAGATGGAGATGGAGATAGATGTGTGATATATATGAATAAAGATATATAGATTACCTTTGTAACAGAAGTCATCAAAATAGAATCTTTAAGAAGACTCAGGAAATTCTAAAAAGGGGTTTTGTCATGACTTGAGAAGAAACAACTCACAACACTTTGGTACTTCTGAACCTGCACCAAGGTTATATAACCAGGCATGCCGCTGAATAGAATAGACTTTCTCAGCCTTCAGCTGCTCTAGAAGTTGTGCAGAGAGATCCAGTGTTTCCCTTTTAGGAATAATTGTTCAACCTTGATGCACTTTCAATGAGGAAGCTCCCTTTGAGTTGCCCATGGCCTGATAAGTAACTCCTTGCCTATACTCCTGAAAATGAACCCGGTACATTAATTTTCCCCCACTGAGTTGCACTCTGCTGCTATCCTTACCTTTTTCTATCGCTCGTTCCCTTTTGGTATCGAGTAAACTTTTCTTAACATCTTCCAAGTAATAGTATCCAAGTCCATGTGCAACTGTCTAGACTTTTTATAGTACAGTATAGTACAGTACAGTTCCCTTCATTTCTTCTCTATTAAATAAAAGATTTTCAAATCGTTTTATATGTTTTTATATTTAAACCTTTCATGAATAGTGTACAGCCATCAAGGAATCATTTCTATCATCCCGGTGAAAGGGGAAATTGTGGTTAGATATAATGGTTTACACTTTTTAGTCCAAGGAACAAGGAACAAGAAAAAAAGGCAAGCCTGGACTACACAGAAAGTCTATACATACATGATGAGACTCTGCTCAAAATTAATAGTAGTAGTAGTAGTAGTAGTAATATTAATAACAGCAACCAGCAATGATGATAATAATCCATTTTGTTGATACTTTGCAATCTTAAACTATAGTAATCTCCTTCCCTTCACAAACTTCATGTTTTCCCACCTTTTTCTGATCCTTTTCATTGCTCTGAATTTTTACTGTAAATCCAACTAAAATAAGAAAAACTATTCATACAACAAGCGGAATGACACACTGTCTTAAAATTTCCTTTTTCAATACATTTGTGCTGGCTAGTTTTATATCAGCTTGACACAAATTAGGTTTATTTGAAAGGATGGAATCTCAATTGAGAAAATGCCCCTTTAAGATCTGACTAGGGAACGCTTTCTTAATTAGTGAATATAGGGGAGAGACCAGTCCACTGTAGGTGGTACTGCCCTTGGGATGGTTGTCCTGGGTTCTATAAGAAACTAGGCTGTGCAAGCCATAAAGAGTAAGCCAGTAAGCAGCATGCCTCCATGGCCTTGTATCAGTTCCTGCCTCCAGGTGCTTGCTCTGACTTCATTCAGTGATGAACGTTGAAATAGAAACCCTTTATTCTCCAAGTTATTTGGGTCATGGTGTTTCATCTCAGCAATAGTAACCTTAAGACGATATTGATTGATGACTTTTTAAACCTAGCCTTACTTCTATTTTCAGGGCACAAACTGAATCCAGTCTGACGGTTTTGCCTGGATGCAACATGAAAGGCAGTTAGCTTAGTTGTCAGTTCCTTGACTTCTCATGAACCTCATGGGTCTTCATTTCCATTGGCACTCCAGCCTTCTTCATTCCCTCAAGAATAATACAATAAGCAGAACGTAACATTTTAGGCCTAGCTGTTATCTCCAAACTCTTCCAATAAACCAGTACCAAAGGCATAAGAGTGAAAAATTAAAGGTTGGCAGAACAATGGATCTAATTCTTGGGTATAAGTCTTCTGTACTGGTCAATATTTTATTGTTATGTCAAAGTACTTGACAGAAGAAACCTGTAGGAGTAAATGTCTATTTATGTTTTTGTCAGGGAGGAGAAATAGTAAGGAAGGCATGGTAAAGTTCAGGGCTGTGTAAGCATGTGACCAAAGCTACGGGCATTGCAGAAGACCTGGAATAAGAGAAAAGCATACCAGAACCAGGGATGGATCTCACTTTCAATAGCCCACCCAGAGTGACCTACTTCCCAAAGGTAGACCCATGTCCTAAAAAATCTCCTAGCCTTCAAAAGAAGTCCACAAGCTGATAGTTGAGCATTCAAAGCATAACCTTACTAAGTCAGTTCAGTTTCTAACCATGTTGATTTTAGCCACTAAGTTTGTGGTCATTTCTTAAAACATCATTTGAAAACTAAAAAAAATAAAATAAAATAAAAATAAATAAACAAATAAAAGCATGAAGACTGAAACACTATATTTTAATAACTGCCACAGGCAACTTTTAATTGACGGTAAAATTTGAAAATCACTTCCTTAATCACTTTGTAGAAAATTTGAGGGACTAACAATGTTTATATTGTATTAGGAAAAAAACAGTCAATAGAACCATTGCATGGAGGTTCAGAAAAGTATAAAAAGAGGTAACTCTTCAGAGCCCAGAAATCAACAAGAAAAGATGAGAAGAATCAAATAGTGGAAAAAAGTAAATTCATTAAGGAAGAGTGTGAGTGTGAGACAAGCTGGCAGGATGAGAGTTTCTCTATCCACCTAGTGTCTTTCCTGCAAACAGACTCTGGGTTATTATCTCATCATTCCAAACTGAATGAGATTAGCTTCACCCCTACAGCTTTCAAACAGATGAATATACTGCCTCAGTTCAATGGCCAAGGAAAGTAAGCTGCTTATATGAACAAAATTTATTTAACCCCGTATGGCATTTCTTCCTGTTATAAATGTAAATAGCATGCTGGCAGCGATGGCATACATTTTTAATTAATTAATCAACAATTTATTGTTTATATTATTTATTACATTTCAAATGTCCCCCTTGGCGGTTCCTTCCTCCAGAAGCCCCCACCTCATTCCCCCTTTGCCTCTAAGAAGGTACTCACCTACCTACCCACCTATCCACTCCCACCTCACACCTCTAGAATCCCCCTTGTCTGGGACATCAAGCCTCCACAGGACCAAATGCCACCCCTTCCACTGAAGCCAGACAAGGCAGTCCTCTGCTACATATGTGGCGGAGACCACAGACCGCTACATCTTTGGCTGGTGTATGATCTTTGGCTGGTGACTTAGTTCCTGGCATCTCTGAAGGTCTGGTTAGCTGATACTGTTGTTCTTTCTATGGGGTTGTGATCCCCTTCAGCTCCTCCAATCCTTCCTCTAACTCTTCCACTGGGGTCCCCATGATTGGCTGTATCTGCATCTGCCATAGTCAGGTGTGGGCAGAGCCCCTCAGAGAACAGTCATGTCAGGCCCCTGTCTGCTAGCACATCTTGGCATCAGCAATAGTGATAGAGTTTGATATAGAATCCCAGAACACCAGAGACAGAAGCAGAAGGATCTGTGAATTTGAGGCCAGCCTGGTCTACAAAGCAAGTTCCAGGATTGCCAGGGATATACAGAAAACCCCTGTCTTGAAAAAAAATGTAAATTACATAATATGGTAGAATTGGAATAAATTGGTAGTCAAAAGATAAGTGTTTTCACAGATGTCTCTTATTATCGTCATATATTAATTTATCACAAATGACATGGGCTTGTGGTTTACTTATGTAACACTAGCAGTAGGGTTACAGGCATGTCATAAGTTCAACACCATCCTGAACTACAACGTGAAATCAAGGTAAGCCTGAGATATATATCTAGGCTCTGTCTCAAAAGGCTGACAAAAAATTTTCAAATGTGTATTTTTACATTTAGATAACTACCTTCTAAAATTCTACATTTTAGAACTCATGTGTTTGTGTACGAGAGAGAGAGAGAGAGAGAGAGAGAGAGAGAGAGAGAGAGAGAGAGCATTTCATATGTTCTAATATACTGCCCAGGTAATCTGTTTAAAAAGTAATATAGTAGCTTACACACAAATGCAGAAAAATCGTTTAGGAGCCAGTGTGGTTTATCAGATAGGAATAACAACAAATAGAGGAATGCAGTAGGAAGAAGACTCCGAACAGTTAAAGGAATCAGTGGGGACTTTATAATAGCAAAGAATAACAGATATCTGAAGTATTTAATGGCCAAATGAGGAAAATCACATCATGTTTTTCCTTTTTAACATGATGACAACACTTTGCTAACATCTGTTCATATTTAGTTTACTGAGTCTGACAGTAATTTTTATACTATTTTTTTGTATTTTGTTTCTGTAGTGTGCAAGGAACCCTATTATGTCTCAGGAATTTCTCAGAATAAAGAAATCTTTGGAATTCTCTTTTCTTTGTTTCCCTCTCACCTTTCATTTATATACATTGCACACGCACTGTCCTATTTCACTCAATGGAAAAATACATTGCATGTGTATCTTTACGTATCTTTCTGACACCAGGATACTATTAAACTTTCTTACACATTAGTGTTTCTGCTTTTCCATAAACTGTAGAGATATTTTGCTGCTCTCCACAAAGTTCTCTTTCTCCTCTGTGCATGTAAAATCATTTAGACATATTGTGTTTTCATAGGATCTAAAGTGACTTAGAAGGAGAGGCTGGAAAGCAGGCACCCCAGTTAACCAAATAGTCAAGAGAAAACAATGCCCCCTTAAAGTACACATGTTGAACACCACAAGTGTGAATTAAATTAAAGAATTTGTGCTTTTTCTTAACTGTTTTAATTAGATTAGTGGATTGGATGTGTTTCTCTCAGTATTTCATTAGGTGTAATTTTTTGTACAAAACTCCATGGTGTATACAATAAAACTTAGTCACTGTAGGAATGACAGTGATATTTACAATCATAAAAGAGTGAGTGAAAGTAGAAATACCAGAAATAGCTTGGGGATGATATACCAAAAATGTCCCAGTAAAAATAAATAAAAAAGCAAAATTTAGTTGTTATTGCTAAGCTTAGAGGTGTCCAGGTAATTCTGTAACATATTTACTGAACAACTAGAAATAAAGCACAATGAGTGTATATATATATATATATATATATATATATATATATATATATATATATATATATATATATATATATATGGGGGTGGGTGGGGGGGTGGGTGTGTATACATATGTATATATATATATATACATATACATATAGTATGCCTCACATTATAGTGTGACATAAACAAACACGTGTCCTTGCACTTTAACTACCAATAATGGAACAGAGGTAACATTTATGTAAGCCTGATTATAGTCACATAAATTGGACATGATATGTATATTCAAGATCTTTCAGCATTGTAATGCTTCCTCAGAGAGTTCCCTGAGTATGTCTGAAACTCCAGAAAGTCATATTTGTATAGCTTTGTCCTTGTTTGAAATCAACCCTTTTTCCTGTCATTAAAACCTTGAAGTATGATCATCAAAGGAAGAAAATGCAGTGAATGCTCATGTGGGTGGAACTATAGTAAGCCGAACTATCCTGTCAGCCATTTTGATTTTCAATTTATCAACAGGAAATCAGTTAGGAAAAAGAAGGTGGTGGGGCAAATATATGCTTACTACGACTGCACTTTGCCCCAACTATTCCATATTAGGTAATGTAGAGAATTAAATGTCATAGGAAACCAAGATAACATGTAATTTCTGTCTTCTACCAGCTTATATTTTTCAGCACTACTCCACTGAGCTGATGGCAATGTTTGTAAGAGATGATCCTAACCTCGAGAGAGGAGCCCTTCATTCCAGTATGGAAAATCTTCAATGGTGTTTTTCCTTACTTTTCATTTTATTCTATATTTGAAATAATCAGTGAAATGAATTATATGCATTTATTATTTTATATGAATTAAATTAAACCTAAAATATGAAAAAAGAAATGTTTCCTAGGTTTTGAATCGCACTGATCTATTCATCTCAAAAACCTGAAGAAGATGCCTTGAATAGTTTGAGAATTGTGCTATTCTCCCTCAGTTGCCCCGACTTCAAAGTGAACTAATGGCTTAGATATTTCCCACAGAATGAGCTCAACTCTTAGCTAAGAACTAGGAAAATAGCGAACTCTGAGATGGGCACTATAACAGTTGAAAAGATGACTTTGAAATAGGATACAATTCATCCAAACAGTTTTCCAGAGTATAGCTTGCTCTCACCATAGTACAAGCCTGGTTAAGACTTTGAAGTCTACAGTCAAACTTCAATGGTTTGAATTTGATGCAACAAGATATTCTATGAAATTACGATAGATGGATGCACTTGCCTCATGGATACCCAGTGATAGACGAACCATGCATGCCTGGGGGTTCAGAATTAGTTCAAGTGCTCTTGCAAAACCTTATCTGTTCATCCAGAGTTTATCCAAATGATCTGAATTTTATCACCAACCAAAATCCAGCTGACACACGTGTGAGGATTCACTTTCCCATGAGATCCCCTTTCTACTCTTTGCCAGAAACAGTTCCTTTCCTTTCTCAAGGTCAGACAAATGGCAGGTCCAAACTCACTGGGAAAGAAACACAAGGACAAGTTACTTGAGCAGCAGTAATTTTAATAAAGTTTTAGAACACTAGTTGCAATCTAGTTATATAGAATTAAGAGCCAAAGTAAACAGTGCACTTCTGTGCATTTGAAGCTTCCTATCCCGAGAGAATGCTCACTCCCATTCTGGAGAATGGCAACTTCAATGAACTTGTGCTGGAAATTAACACCTTAATCATTCTTGGTGCCTTGTCCTTGAAGTGACAAAATAAAAATGTCAGAGAAGTTAAAGTCAGTCATCACAAATACCATCAAGTCTAAGGATTTATTCCATGAGGAACAGTTCAGAGTTGGGACTAGGCATCTTAAAAAGAAGAAAAGCTCTGAGGGAAAACGAGTAATGTGATACATAAGAATAAATGAAATAAAACAAAGCAGAACAAAATTACGCTAAGCGAGACTGGAGAACAATCGTGGTTCAATTATCCTGAGATCAAAACCAAAGCAAAACACAGCACAGTGCCCTGAGAAACCGCCTGAGCTTCAGCTTGCTGGATTTCAGGGTCAATTACTATGGGGAAGTGTGCAATCGCCTTTCTGAAAATCTTGATTGAAACAGTATTTCCTATCTTAGTTAAGAGAGTGGAATGATTTCCTAGAGTCCTCACTGCTAATGAATTCCAATATTCTCTACTAAGAGCAAATGCAATCATAGAAACAGCATGCTTACAGAACATTCCACATTTGAGGAGGTTTTCTATAGATAAATCAACTATATAATATGAGATTTCAAATAATTATCATTAAAAAATTTCTATGCCCAGGAAGGAGTATAATTTTCCAAGTTTTCCAAAGCTACAATCAAAATATTTTTGGTGCTACATGATTTTGGTTTTCTTCATCTAAATAATATGCCTATTCACAAAGTTACATAGGCCTTAGTTATTGTATTAAATACAATTAAATATGAAATTTCACAAGAAAATTGCGAATGATAGTGGTGTTACTACACAATTACTTATTGTTTGAATTCATACTGAATTACCTGGGACCCTGTCTCAAAGAAACTAACCCAGAGATCTAAGAACCAGCATCTGACTGTAAACTCTGCTTTCCTAATAATCACTCTGGAGGTGGGGTGCAATAGGGATCACTTTGTTATGGTAAAGAGCTTTATGTGTGCTTAATGGACATTTACAGCCTTTCATTATCAGCTACAACCATGTGCACAATTACACTTGTCATGGAGCTATTGTAAAAAACTATGAGCACCATATGATATACTCAAACATTTATAAATAGGGACTCTGAATGCATAAACCTTTATATTTACATTAATAACACTTTATATATATATATATATATATATATATATATAAATATATATATACCCCTTCATATATACAGTAATAGAATAGAGGCTGGAGAAAAGACTCAGAGTATAAGAGTTCTGGATGATCTTGCAAAGGACCCAGATTCAGTTCTCAGCACTGGACCTACTAGTGAGTCCAAACTATTCATGGTTCTAGTTCCAGAAGATCTAATGCCCTCTTTTGAACTCAGTGGGCACAAGGCATTATCATGGTGCACATAGATACATACAGGCAAAACATACATACACACAAAATAAATAAATCTTTTAAAAAAGTGTTTAAAGAATTTTATATTTATTTAATATTAAAGAAACATGCTTCCCACTTCTATACTGTATAAATATATTTAAACAAAGAATGACATTGTATAGATATTTACTGATAAAATAAGCTAGTGATTTCATTGTTTATATGACAAATACTTGTACAGTGTGATATGTAGATGAGAAAATGGATTTTTCTTTTCTTCTCTTACTGCTTTTTGAGCCTTAGTTTGCTAGAGCAAATAAAACCTGGAAATGTGTAACATTAACATTCTAATTAAATAAAATTAATATACATTGAGGATTTTGGAATATGCAAACTCCTCTGTACTACCATCAGAAGTTTCTCTCTATAGTGCATATTTTTACATTTACCTGAACCTTCTATCAGTTAAAAATCACACATAGCAAGGAAATAATGGAACTGGAATTTAAATGTAGGTCTCGATCATTTGCTTGTTCTATACATCTATCGTGGACTAGGTTTCTCTACTCTGTCATCAGGATGGTGGCAGAAGTACTCAGTATGCTCAGATTAAAATAGGGAAGTAAAATATAATAAATTGACTGTTTTGTATGAATGTGAAAAGGGCAAACCAAGGAAAGATGATGCATCCAGAAATGTAAAATAAGAGAATTTTTGAGGTCCCTTAGATCTGAAAGGCAGAAAGAAAACAAATATGAAAAGAAGAAGGAGTCTCTTGGGGGTAAAGAAAACCCTGGCTCATTAAAAAATGGAAATGCCCATCCTGCATGCTCTGTCCTGCCAATGGAGGACAGCTAACATTCTTAAGAGCCTCCAAGGCTGTGCCTGTCTGAAGATAGGGGGCAAATAACATGAGTTTTGCATCCATGCCAGTTAGGCTCAAAATGATTTTTTTACTTTCAAAGGACTGTAATGATCACAATGGAAGACTGCTGGAGGTGAGGTTTTAGAATAATAAATGCACAGGAAAAAGTCTTTTGCTGTATAAAACATGTCAGTGTTTATTAACAGGGCTTTCTTGTTTTAAAAATAAGAGTGCAATCTGAGTTAACATTATATTGAGCAAAAA
Source organism: Apodemus sylvaticus (assembly GCF_947179515.1). Taxonomy (NCBI): domain Eukaryota; kingdom Metazoa; phylum Chordata; class Mammalia; order Rodentia; family Muridae; genus Apodemus; species Apodemus sylvaticus. Next base: position 117,070,369 of record NC_067476.1, read on the forward strand.
TCTGAGATACAGTAATTTGTTTTTTTCCTCTCCTTCTTCAATCCAGTCCAGTTGTGTTTCCATGACATACAGACCACTGGGTACTGTAAAAAGGACCATAGCAAGGGAGAAAACATGCCACAGATCAAGAGGTTAGAGAACCTCTCAACCACTCAATCAGGAAATTAACACTTTACAACAGGATGGATTTGAGCTAAACCCAGTATTTTAACCTGTTTATGACCAGATCTGTGTATTTATACTTTTTTCCTTCTAAGCTCACCACTGAAACTAAAAATATTCTTACCTGTACATGCTTACACCTTCTGGGACAGTTTGGCAATCTTCTAGAATGTTCTTTCTTTAACTAAATAGTGTTTAAATGATTTGTGTCACATAATCCATGTCAAATTCTCCAAACTAGCATGCTTTGTCTTCTTGGAAACCCTTCCTGGCATTCTCAAGTTAGTGATCAATAGCAGCGACCCTTTCCTTGTTCAATTCTCCTCCCCACTGCCCCCTTTCTCCATGTATTTTCATGAATTTAATATGATCATACAACTTTCCTACTAGTGTCAAGATATCCATGCAGCCCAAGAGGAGGGAAGTATTATTTCCCATGGAAGTTATGAAAATAACTCCATTTTTAATTTTGAAGGGTTCTGTATTGTATGATCTATAGGTCTCAAGGCATTCCTCTATTTCTACAGACATTTAAGAGAGCTGGAAATCAGTTAGTTTAAAGGTTAGAATTAAACCTTTATTTCTATGTTTTCTTGACTGCCTCAGCCACTTGCATTCCAGACGAATCAATCAAAGATGGTTTCATATTGCGCTACAGTTTTAGGATGAGACATTAGATGTCCTTTGTGGAAGACTTCCTTCTCAATATTAGTAGTCTTAATGGAAAATTTTTGCTCTATTTCTCATCAGCTACACACTGGCTTTTTATTTTCTCTGCAGTCATCCACTCCACTGTGATGCATGACACATCCTAATTTATATATTTATTCTATGGACATAAACTTATATTTGTACTTAATTCACAAATAGTTAATACATAGATTTTCTTAAAGTTATCTGAAGATGAAAACAAATGACTGCAACATTGTTTAATAATCTAAATAGTGTCCTAGGAAAAGGTAGAGGCAGCTCAGTTATTGGACTTTTCTATTGTTTATACATTTGTTTCATCAATGCTAATTGGTTCAGTGTACCACTGTAATTTTCTGAGTATAGAGTTTCACTTGAAATTAGTGAATGAACAAAAGACAGATAAATTTGTGACAGAATGGGGCTGTTTTTTACCATAGTGCAGTGTTACCACATATTGTTTTCTGTTCCCAAATAATTGCAATACACTTAAAGATCAAAGGGACAACAGCCATTTGGCTGTTGCTTATTTTCCAAACCTCATCGAAGCTGGGTGTTCCTGTCACCCCAACATCCAGGGAAGGCTGGAAGTTACACAATGCAAGCAGAGGAAACAAAAGAACCACAACTTAAGTTGGTCCATTTAGATTTCTCCTCTCCCATTTCTTTTTTCCTGTTTGTTAAAATTTCCATGACCTGGGGCTTTGTTTTGTTTTCTTGCTTTGACATTACCACAGGTCAAGGTTATATGGAGGCCTGAGAGAATCAGTTCATAGGATACATCATTTATCATAATAGAAGATAGTAAGTATTACTGTGGTTGCCATTCTCATTACCATTATTATTTTTGGTGGAATTATATAACCAGGCAGAGCCAAAGGTCATATCTCAGAATACAAGATTTACAAAGGAAGCCACTGTGCTGATAAACAGAAAAAAAAAAAAACACTTAATATGTAGATGGAAAACGTAGTTCAGTTGTAAAACAACAACCAAGCATGCCCAGGGCTGTGGATTTGATGCCTAGCACCATAAAAAACAAGCATGCCACCCTTAATATTATTTCTGACCTCCACAGGAAATGCTTCCTGGCCTTTATGCACACATGAATTTGTGCACAAATGTTCACAAATATTATTCAGTCAGTTCTAATATAGATATGTAAAATGTATTATTCAATAAATATGCATAACTATGGTATTTTCATCTATCATATTTTAGGTTAGGTTAAAGGAAATACTTCATTTCAGTTAAAATCGAGAGAAAGGAGTCTCTATATCTACCTATATCTCTGTCAGTCTGTCTGTCTTTCTCATCTCTTTCTTTTAATAGACACTTAAATTATATTTAGTGTCCAGATGTTGCAGGATATTTGATCACATTGTAAATCCTGAAAGTGTGCTATTTGCTGAAAGAAAAACCCTGTTTCTAGTTGTGGTGTGGCTTAGCCCTTTGCAAACATCCTTAATCCCAAATAATGAAAGTAAAGTTATTCTGTAGAAGGAAGCACCCATGTTTGAAAGTGATGTCTGAGTGGCAGATAGAAATAATATAAGAGAAATATCTGACAAAATAGGATATACCTATCTCTCACAAGAAAAATGAGGAAAGAAAAGCTGCTTGAGAAAGAGAAAAGGAAAGAGAGATACAGAGAGAGACACACAGAGAGAGGGAGAGACACGGGTGAAGACAGAATGAAACAGAGAATGAGAAGAAGCCAGAAAATGAGAACAGATTGCTACAGTTAGTCTGAAACTAAGCAGAGTACTTCTGTTATAGGCCAAGAAAGGACCATATTGAATCAGTCAGATTGGAGAAGAGTTTGAGTCAGAAAAGTTTAACTTGATTGGCCAACCAGAGCTCTGAAAGAATAAGAGTGAGCTTATTCAGCAGTAAGACTCAGAGGCTGGAAACATTTCAGGCTTTGCTAAGATTGTATGGTAGTTAGAATCTTCCAGGACTAGGCCTAGGTTAGCAGACAGAGGCAGTTGAGAGACTGAGATTGCCAGACTACAGGACAGTAATAGTAACATATCTCCATATCAACATAATGGGTACACTAAGATGTGCCCTTTGTCTTCTTTGTCCCTACATCCTTGAAGTTACACATTCCTTCTTGGCAAGGTAAGACATCCGCATTCTTGCTGCCTCCTTGGAATTGGAGAAATCCTGACTATCTCTGAGACCTGTAAGAAGAGACTCATCCTCTTGCTTGTGGGTCTGAATTCTTATCTGAACTCTCTCTGTGATGTCATCTGCCTGTCTATGATATTAATTACTCTTCTCCTAAATCTTTAAAACAAAAGGACAACCTACCTCTGTTTTCCTTCATCCCCAAACACGAAATCTCTCATGGGGTAAAATTAGAATGCAGCTCAATCTATTAAAGCCTATGGAGGAATATAAATACATACTTGTATACATATGTATATACATATATACATACATATGCTCATAAATATACATACCACATATATACCACATATATACATACATACATATACACATGAACACAAATACATACAGAGAGTCAAAAAGAGACAGACTTAGAGAGAGAGAAATATTTTAATAATGCTGTAATGAACCTTATTATCTATTTATACAAGGACAAAGAATTATTAAACCTCTAATCTCCTAGAGAGCTAACTGAACTGGCTAATGGATGTTCAGAAAGCAGCTTTCTAAACAGAGTTGACTTTTTAATCTAAGGAAAGAGAGTAGAAGTAAGCCTAGATACACGGCTCCATCAGTCTAGCAGGCAGCCTCTGTGGGATCAAGCATTCACAGTTTCCAGCTTTTCATTATGTTAATAGGAAAACTGGGATTCTCTCTGTGTGTTCTTGGTCTTGCTAATAAAATAATTTAAAAATGGACTGAAAGAAAGAAATCAAGAACAGTTTAATAGAGTTTAAAGAGTGGGGCAGACAAGCTGGATGTTTGAAAGAAAGTGGGAAAGAGGATGATGGGGAGCCATATTGTTTGTGATGAGCCACATGGAGGGAAAAGGATAACTTTATAAATAAAATATTGAGAAATCCCAATGAGCCTGGGAAATCATATGCAGGCCTTGACAAGTAACTGCAGAAAGGAAATGAGGGTTAGAAAAGCCAAGTTATCCTTTTCTTAGTAGGGCATCCAAAAATCAGAAGACTTAACACATTACATTGCAGTGACCCAACAGCACAGAGAGCTTGGATTCTGAGAAGGGTTCATCTCATCTCTTGTAAAGCTTAACATGATTCAATATTCCTGGGGAAGTGTCTTTTGGCCAGGTGATTGACTGCCTCAGCTGAATTAACTCTTAGGAGAGGAGGAAAAGATTGCAGTTTTTGGACCAGATAATCCTTTAATGGATCTGTAAATTTTCATAGAAGTATATTGTAGAGATAGCATCCTTTGTTTGATTATGGAGAAAAATTCAAACCCATGTTCTTAAGTACCAGGTAAAATGAATTTTTACAGTAAGAATGTTGTTATTACTGTCTCTAGCATCACCCATGCATCCCAACACCAAGCAGCTAGACTTGGCTTTCTCAGTTCTGAGTTTCTCTGAGATTAATTTTAATAGGCAGGAGGTAGGATAAAGAGACAGGAGGACATATATGGCATATCACTTCCTTTGGAATAAGTTAGAAAAATCTCCTCCACCTATTATTCTACTTGATGAGCACAGCAATGAAATTATTCCTAATGATATATCACTGTACCAATAGATCAGTGCATGGCTCAACCCTCAGCAAAGAGGCTTCTTCTTGCAGAAGATGGAAATGGACACAAAGACCCACAACTGAACAATGTGTTTAGGAGCGAGAGACTTTGGAATACTCAGCCTTAGGTGGGATGCCTATTCTCGCAAGGATCAGGGATATATGTGGAAGAGGGGACCTGGAAGATTTTAATAACCAGACATGAATAATTGCATCAAATAAAAATTTAGTTTGTTCTAAGATAGTCTCGCTAGAGAAACAAACTTAAGGGTAGGCAGCATGGCCAGCAGTAGGTGGCCAACAGAAAAGGAACTCAATGACATCTTTAGAGATTCCTTGTCTTATAATGTCAGGTCAGAACTCTTTTTTTATCTTATTTTTTAAGTTTTATTTTATTTTATTTATATATTTTTCTCTCTCCTTTTAGCCTTTAGGACTTTTGTGTAGATATTATAGCTTACAGTTTAGTGTTTTTGTGGGATTCTGGAGAGTATGAATGAGTGGGTCTTTGCATCTATATCTGGATTTTGTGCCTTTTTCTTTGTTTTATCTTTTCTGTTTGTTTTGTCCTTTTCTAATGTGTGAAGAAATTTTGTCTCATTATTTTTATTTTACTATTATCCCTTTAAAGCCCAGTTGTTTTCTATGATAGGAGGTAGATCCAGATGAGAGATGAGGTATGGAGGAACTGGGAGTAGAGGGAGAGAAAACTGTACTCCAGATATATTATGTGAGAAAAAAATCTAATTCAAGAAAAGGGGCGGTGGGCAGGAAGGAGCCAGAGGTGATATATAATTTATAAGAAAGAACATTTTCCAGATACAACAGGACCGATATACATATGAAAACACAGAGACTGAGAGCACACGACCTGTACAATCTCAAGCAAGACAAAGTCCCAGGATAAGGAGGGGAAAGGACACAAAGTCTCATCCTGTGCCAAGAGGTTACTTGAAAATGGAGTGATGCTGTATATGTTGACCACAATCCAGGAAAGGCCCAATGGTCAGGAGTAATAGCTAACACAACTACAGAGACTCTTATGTTTTCTAGTTTTTCTTTTGTGTTTGATGTTGTTTGTTTGCTTTAACAGAAAAAAAAAAGAACCTGAAGTTCAGTAAATAAGAAATGAGGAAAGATATGCATGGAAATTTGGGATAGAAAATAATATAATCAAAATATACTATATGAAATTCTCTATAAATAGAATGTTGCACTCTAAGGAGAGGTTTTTAAAAGTAGAGACATTTTTGGAAAAGACCGTCTCAGACAAAACATCTTTAGAATAGTTACAGTATCACAGTATCCAATAAGTGTTTATTATGTTTTTCTCAATAATAACAACTTGTTAAAAGGCTGACTAACCAATCTGAAAGCTAAGCAGGGAGGAAGGGGTCACTTGTCACCGCCTCCTGTCCTGTCAAGCCACCCAAAATATTATGCTCTTGCTGTTTTGTTTAACTTGGGCCAAGTTCACTTTGTAGAGTAACAGGGAGGGAGCCTTGGGCTCATTAAGAAGAAACTTCAAAAACCCTTTGGCTTTGGGGCTTTCTTGTGTTATTCCGCCTCAAACCAGAAGGTATGAAAGATGGGAAGATTAGAGAAGGTTTCACCTTGGCTGTTCTGTTACTGAATGGCTTCACAAATGCCAATTGAAATAATTATCAAGCCATTATGATGATTTGCATTAAAAATGGTAACTTAAGCAAGCCTTGCCTGTGTGTGAAAGGCGGCTGGGTGAGTAGCATGTAATGTTATAAAAGAACCATTGAAGCCATAGCAGCTTCTTGGCTTCCTGATGATTACCACACAGCAGTTCACAAAAAGGTTATTCTTCCAGCTCTATTTATACTCACAGTGGTTACTGCTTGTGCACCAAGCACACCCATTCCAAGTACTGATTCCTGCCTCTGCCCAAATGAGCTTCTGGAGGTGATGATGCAATGCCCCCACCCAGGCAGAACAAGAGAAGGCTTCTCAGAAGCACTTCCTTTGAAAGGACCATGGAACTACCGGGGGCTCTGGGTACCAGTGTGGTGTTTCTTTTTAAAATTTCTTTTTATTTATGCAATTATACATGCATGCATTCATGTATGTATGTATGTATTTATGTATGTATCCATGTATTCTTGCTCCACTGTCTCATAGAGGCAGAGACAAGTCTAACCTTGTTCCTTCCTTAGATTCTATATCAGAGAGCAAGACAAAATGACCCGGAGCTCAAGATTCCATTACTGTGTCTACTTTCTCCTTGAAGTTATCTTATTTATAAGATACCTTATAAATAAAAATCAGTAAATGATGGTTTTATGAGTATCTCACCCTGCTGGAAGAAATATCTGGTAGACGGGAATGGGAATGCCGGTCATAACTACCATTGCTGATAGTCTAGGAAGCACTTCTGCAACAAGCAGTTAAGAGACCAAATAGCCTGGCTGCTTTCTATCTCACGAGCCATTCTTGACATTGGTTTTGCAGATGACCACAAACTTATAGAGCAGTTCTAGCAAACAGTACCACTGGTTCTCAAGCCTAATGTGTCCAAAATTACCCCCATGAGATTGATCACCATTTCAAGTCTAGTCTGCATAAAATTGTCCCAGGAGATGGACAAGTATTTGGTTTTATAGATGCCATGCCAGAACTGTGATTCAAGAGATTCCCTGTTACATAACAATCTTAATTTTTCATAAGCATCAAGACAATTTTGATGCAGAAAGGAGAAGGAATACCTAAGAGTAAGCTGGTGTGGCAATGTTGCTTATTAGGTTTTCCCAGATATGTCACATCACTCTGATGTAGTTTAACAGAGTAAAAATGCCATGGGCTTCTTTTATGCACAGCCATATTGATGACTTATCTTAGGGAAAAAATTCCTGTCATTTCTAAAAGGCACAGCTTCACAGTTTATTTTCTGTTCCTTTGGCTCTTCACTCTTTCTGATAACTCTTCTGTGATGTTTCTTGAGCTTAGCTGCAAGATTCATGCTATAGATGTGTCATTTGGGGCCGAGAATCACATGATCACTTGTTTTTGTGCATTTTGACCATTTGTGGCTTTCAGTAGTGATCTCCCTCATTTGCTTCTTTGATGAGGAATGATAGCTAAATACTTACCTAAATAAACCTTTGGAATGAATTTGGAAAATATGCTGCCTTATTAAAGTGGACAGCAAATCCTATTAGACATCTGTTGGTGGCCATGCACATGAGTGTCATTACAGGACCTTGGAGATATCTGGCCATGCTGGCCATGGTTGTAGCTCACAGGCATCAGTCTTATACCCTGGGCAGTTTGTAGAGTCATTTCTGATTTTATGAAAGTTATTCCTCATGGAGGAGGCTTGTATGTCAGATGCCATTGGGATCCTCCAACTCATGTATCTAAATTACCTGGTTTCACAACTGTAAAGATTTACCTTCAAGCTCTTGGAGGCAACCGAGAGCAATAGCAATAGCCTCTATGTTGGTGTTGTCATTTGGACTCCTCTTAGCTTCATCTTTTCATGAAAAGTTCATGGTTTCATTTTTCTCCTCAGGTAAATAGCATTCCAAAGGCCCTGTGTACCATTTTTTTCACCATCAATTCATAATTTGAAGGACTTTAGTTTGTTTCCGTTTCCTACCTATTGTGAATGGAACTTTCTGTGAACAAAGATGTCAAGTTATTTGAACAATGCCAAGGTGTGTCATAGTGGAGTCATATGGACAATTTACTTTTAGCTTTTGAGCATTCTCTGCACAGATTTCCAAAGTGGTTGGAACAGGCTGCAATCCCACCAGCAGTAAACGAGCTTTCCCTTTCCACACATCTCCTTCAGCATTTATTCTGGGTTTTTTTTTTTTTTTTTTTGGTAATATTAGCTAATCTCACTGAGAAAATATAAAATCGTATGGTTGTTTTGTTTTGGATTTCCCTAATTGCTATGAATGATGAATAATATTTGAGATATTAGCCATTTTTTCCTTTTGGGGATTTTCTGCTTAAATTTATAGTCCATTGCTATTTCTTGCACAAGCTACTTTTTTTTCTTTTTGAGTGCTCTTATATTCTGGATATTAATTCTTTCTCAGATGTAGGTGGTGAAGGTCTCTTCCACTCTGTGGACTTCCTCTTCAATTGATTATTTCCTTAGCTGTACAAAAGCTTTTAAAATTTTTTATGAGGTCCTACTTGTCAATTAGCACAAATGTCTTAATGATGCAACTCAAAATTTGGAAATACAATAATAAACAAAACTCAAATCCATTGGATGATATAAAGTAATAAAATAAAAGCATAAATTAATATAATAGAAACATAGGAAACAGCACAAAGAATCAACAAATCTAAAATTGGATCTTTGAGGAGATAAATGTGACTACAACTTCAGCCCAACTAGCCAAAGGAAATAAAATATAACTCACACTAACTGATTCAGAAATGAACAGGAAAATGTAGCAACAGTCACTACATAAATTCATATTATTAAAAATAAATATTTTAAAATTTTGTACTCCATCAAGATGAAAAATGTAAAAGAAATGTTTGCATATCTAGATTCATCAAACCCACCAAAGTTAATCCAGGAAGAGATCAATAACCCTAACAGACTCATAACAAAGGAGAAGATTGAAAAAAATAATAAAAAAGTTTTATGACAATATAAAGCCCTGCCCCAGATGGATTCAAAGTAGAAGTCTCCCCAACTTGCAAAGAAAATCAGCAACCAATCCTTAAAGTATTCAACTGGAAAAGAAAAGAAAGAAAGAAAGAAAGAAAGAAAGAAAGAAAGAAAGAAAGAAAGAAAGAAAGAAAGAAAGAAAGAAAGAAAGAAAGAAAGAAAGAAAAGAAAAATGAAGGAAGGGAAGAGAGAAAGAAAAAAGGAAGAAAGAGGGATTCCCAAACTCTTTCTATGAAGTCAGCATTAGTCTAATATTACAATTACATAAAGACACAAGAACAAAAGAAAACTAAAGACCAATAGTCACGATAAAAATAGATTCAAAAATTTCAATTAAATACTTACAAACAACTAGGTTTATGTTCAAGTTATTATCCATGACCAAGTTCTTATTATCCTGGAGATGCAGGAATGGTTCAGTATACACAAGTCAATCAATGTAATAAATTACATAAATGGACTTAAATAAAAATATCCAATGCTCATCTTAATTAATACAGAAAAACTCTTTGACAAAATGCAACATACCTTCATGATAAATGTCCTAGAAAGAGTATGAGTGGAAGGAACGTACCTCAACATAATTAAGGCTTTGTATCACAAATCCACCATCATCACTTTCTGGAGTAGAAAAATGTTGAATTAATTTCATTCAAATCATAACGGAATAGGACTGTCCTCTGCCCCTACTCTGTTTCATTATAGTACTGGATATCCTAGCTGAGTCAGTAAGATAAGAGAAGAAAATTAAAGAAATACAAATAGGAAACATGGACAAATTATTAATATTTGATTTTATGATATTATACCTAAGAAATCCCCAAAATCCCACTAAAACACTTATAAGAAATGATCAACAATTTAACCAAAGCAGTAAAATACAGAACTAACTTGCAAAAATCAATAGCTTTTCTTTACACTGCTAACAAACTGTCAGGGAAGGGGGCAATACACACAGCTTCATCTACAATATCTTAGATAAAATAAAATATCTGGAAATAAATCTATCCAGAGAAGTGAGAGACTTAACTGATGAAAGCTTTAAATCTCTGAAGACAGAAATTGAAAAAAAGATATTAGAAAATGGGATATCATCCCATGCTCATGGATAGGTGGAAATAATATAGAGAAAATGACTATTCTACCAAAAACCATTTGTAGATCCAGTGCAATTCCAATCACAGCCCCCACCACACTTTTCACAGACATAAAAAAATCTTAAATGTCATGCATAACCAGAAAAAATCCTCTATAGTCAAAACAGTCACAAGCAAGAACAAACAAAACAAAACAAAACAAAACAAAAACATTGCTGGAGGAATTATCACTCTGGATTCAAGACACATTACAGATTCATAATAATAAAAATGTATAACAGCACAAAACAGAAATGTAGAACACTACAGAAAAATGGAAGATGCAAGCACTAATGTATGTAACAACAGTTATCCATTATGATGAAAAATGCCAAAAACATACACTGAAGAAAAGGCAACATCTTCAACAAATCATGCTAGGGAAACTGGATTTCTATATAGGTATAGAAATTGACTTTCCATACTTTCCCATAGTCTTTAAAGTTCTAACACTACTTAAAAGGACAAATGCAAAATTTCTTTTAAGACTCAACTAATCTCTCTATTGTGAGAGTCTATTAAAAAAAAACAACAAAGTTTCTAATTTACAGTGGCAGGTAAGAAACATTCTCATTATGAATGGAGTAGGGGGGGGGGGGAAGATAAATCAAAGGCAAGACCAAATTTTGGAATAAACACCAAATTCTGCTGCATGCCTTCTATCTGGGGATCAAGACAGGATTTTCTGAATCTAAAAAAATTGAATAGTCCCATTCTATCATCTATGCAACCTGTACTATGTGCAGCCTTTCTATTAAGAGGTCTCCACTTGACTCCATGTCTTCCTCGGCAGCTGTCCCGTGCTCTTGTCATCTCTAACATCTATTGAAACTTAAGCTTTTCCTCTATGACTTCATGCAGTGTCTTCTCCTGCCGCCTGTGCAAGGATGACTTTGCTATATTGTCTTGGCAAAGTCATAGTGACTTTTTAGAATCAAGATTGTATGACATCCTCCATTCTTCCTTATTTATAGCTATGAAAAGAATGCTATATGGTTAATAGTGACAAATCAGTTCTACAAGATAGAACTTCTTCCTACTGAATCACAGTTACATCAGCTCATGTGCTGAAATACTCTAAGCAAATAATTCCCACGCTGGAACATTCAAGAAGCAAGAAATCACTTCAGAATTCCCAAATTTTGTCTTTCTCCTTTCAAATTTGCATTTTTACAAGATGAAGCTTTTGATGGGGAGATCTTGTATTCTGGACACTGTCCCAACATTGTGATCTCACTCAGGTGGATCTAATATGTCTAACACTTACAACTGTTTTCAAACCTGTCTTGTCAGCAAGGTTTAATTGTCTTATGCTCTTTTGCTCGCCTGACTTCATGCCTTTAATCTTTCTGAAAGAGTTTTTACCTCTTTCCCCCTTTTCACTGTAGACATGGATGAATATAGTAACAAGAGCCATTCCCTTGCCTTGATCTTATCCTGTCCTTGAAATGTCTTTTGCTAAGCAAAAAATGCCTATTACTACACACATCCTCGTGTGAAAAAAACTGTAGCCAGATGCTTTTGCCATAATGGCACACCAATGACCTCTAGCTCAGTTCCAGACAGGGTCCTTATACCCCACATGAGCCAGGACTCCTCAAAGTTTCATCCAGTTTTTTGTTCCACAAAAGATGCACCATGTCTATACCCTTCAGTAGCTGAAAGTGTACTCTCATTAGATTTCAGAATTCCAAGAAAAATACAGGTGGAGATTGGTGGAGAAAGGGTAAATGGAATGATTTGTTTTTCAGATGTTTTGGCTTTTAATTTCCATGTCAGATTGTAATCCAGTCCAGGCTATTCAATTTTTACTTTTATTTGCTAATTAAACAAAAGTTGAAAGCCTAAAGTATATTATGTTTATTTTTGGAAGAGCCTTAAAAATCACAGAACCATTGACAGTTCTCTCTGTTGGCATTGCACAACACACCCCATTAGCATTGCTTATCCCCAGTGAAAGGGACATAAACTCATTTCAGATTATACAAAGCAATTTTAAAAGTATAATATTCATGAAAATGCTATTTGTTTTTCTCTCAATTTGCAACACGTAAAAATTGCTTGCTGTATAATTTAAGGTTGTATCACAATAAAACATAAAAGTCCGGGGAAAACAAGAATATTCAAAAGCCTAGAGTTACAACCTTCTGTCAGGCAGCTGCACTGTGGCTGAGTTCTTTGGGCTCAAATATAAATTCAGCCACAAGGCATTTTGCTAACTGATAGGATCTTGCATAACATATAGAATTTCTGCTTTCCTCATCAGTTTAGCATAGGGAAAGACCCAGAGTACATAGAAGCTCTAAGTGAAAGGTAGGTAATATTTTAATAATCTTACATCCTCAAACATTTGGGGATAAATAAATAAAAATTCAGTGGTTTTTAAAGGGAAATATTTTACCAAGTGCATTCCATGAAAAAAAAACCTCCCTTATAATTGCTTGGAAATAGTTTCTTGCCCCTCCCCACACCCCTAAACAAAATGCATACATATGAAATAGAGGTTGAGAACTGGAAAAGTGAACTCAAACCTAATGGGATTTGTGATCATAAGATTAACAGACTCTATTCTGGTAGTGAGCAGTGTAAAATTCCAAGAGGGAAATAAAATTTTTACCTTATTTATACAGTTAACATGAGACACAGTAATTTATTCATAGAATAGAGCTGTGTGAGATGCCGATGAGACTGGTGTTGATCATAAGCCAGCTAATTGAAGAGAAGGGCGCCCCTTTCCTAGCAGAGAAACATCGTATGTTTGCATCCCACATATCCAATGAGATGAAGACCTATAATTTTGAAACAGGATTCCTGCTGGGTGAGGTTACCAAAAATGGACAATTGAGGGTAGATTCTAAGTCGAGGCATCTGTGTAATCTGAGGCTTTTATCTGAGAAAAAAATGGTACAATTTATATAAAATTTATTTCTACCTTGTTTTTTACACTAAGCTCATTTTTTGGTTCCGAGTCTAACTTTTTTTGTTCCTCCCTTTATAGTAACAAAAATAAGCAACAAGATAGTTAGGACAATGATTGTTTTATGAATGTATTTAAAGTTCTAGTTACTCACTAATTCAAACTAGGAAATCTTGACAGTTACGTTAAATATTTTAAAAAAACAAAAACAAAACAACGCGTTTCCTAGGGGAAAATGTTGTTTGCATGTTCATTATTTGATTAAATTAAGAAAACACACAATGTGAGATTAGCCAAACCATGAAGGCTGTTTTTTTCTTTTCTGTTTTCCATACCCATTAGTCTAATTTTCTGTATTGTGTGTGTCAGTGGGAGTGAGGTACAAACTGAATTTGGAAACACTAATTTTCACTTACACAATCCAACTACAAACCCCAATGCTTAGAGGGATCTCTCCTAGATTGAAGTCTCCGGTCTTGGCTGTCATCATAGTTTTTTGTCACAAAAGCTTCTGAGGATTTCTTGATGTAAATCTAAAAACAGCCATGTAACCTGAATTGACCAATGAAAAATCAATGAGCAAAAATTTTGGATAGTCTCTTTGCCTTCAATCTAAGAACATGTTGGGGTTGGTCTCATCTAGAAGCAAAGAGGTTGAGAGAAAAAAGGAAGACCACCTGGTGGTCAGTAGGTTGTCAGCACAAGTGAGCTCAGCCAAGGGCAGCCAGTACCAGCATATGTACATGCACAGCAGCTTTCTTATTATAAACATTACATGCCAATGAGGTTTTGAGTTCTTAGTCCTCAACACTTCCAAGGCTATAAATAATTGAAACAAGATCTTTAGACTAACTCTTATAAACCTCATTCTTTTACACAAACTCAATTTATTTAGCAAATTCTTCCAGAGATGTGACATCAACTTTGGACACTCTGTCTAAACAGCTTTGTAGCCCTCAAGAAATCATGACTATAGTTTTAGAGTTCTTTTTGCTTATTTATATTTGATTGATATTTATTTGCCTATTGAAGAGATATATTTTATTATCATATTTATAACAGACATTTTATTGTGGTTAAGTCCTTTTTTTACGGTAAGAATACATTATTTTGTTATAATGACACATGGGAGTAAAAAGGCAGTTATTTAGACAGCCATAGATTGGGACTTTTTGAGATCAAGAAATATATTTCTTTGTACATTGCATGTGTTCAACAAAGAAATATACAACAGGCTGAGTGCTACTCCAGATTGATAGACCAATAAGTATTAGTGAATTATCTTTAAGAGAGGGTATAATCAAAGAATACTCAGAGTCTTTACCACAGAAAGGAAATGAGGTAATGATTTCTGTATCTGAAGATAATTGCTGGAAACACACAAGACAGAAATTAAAGACTTTTGGTGGAGTGAGTTTTTACACACTTATTGTCTGTGTCACTTACTCTTTTATAAAGAACATCAAAATATTTTGCTTGTTTTATTTTTAATTATTATTACTTGGGAGCAGTTTTAGATTTGAATCCATGGCCTTATAAATGATAAACAAGCATTCTATTATGGAAATATATACCTGAAGTCTTGCTTTGCTTTTTTTGTTATTGAACACTCAATAGAGATCCTCAACAAAACCAATAAAGCATGCTGAGTTTATCAGAAAGTTGGGATGGTCTAAGTTTTTATTTCTTCTATAACTAGAACTATATCCAATTTTATGTTTTAAATATCTCATCTATATTTTTTCTTTGATGGTCATTAGATACTTCTTTGCTGTTGATCAGCAAGAATCCTCTGTACCATCCCAGCATGTTAATAAAACAATAAAATCCCTGTGTTTGTGAGTGTGAGAACCTCTGCTCTATGTACACTGTGTGATGAGCCCCCTTCAGATTCTTGGTGTTTGTTTCTTATTTTCTGGGTTCCCAGATTGTTTATTGTTAAGAAAATGAACAAACACAACAAATTAACAAAACAAAGAACAATTTCCTGCTTGTGAGGGAAGTAGCTTTAAATGACATCTTGGACATCAATAGTTCTTGCAAAACATTTTGATGATCTAAGAGCAAATGTCTCAGAAGCATATGGATTGCATTTCCCAGGAAAGACTTGGGCTTGAAAATTAAGGGGAAAAAAATCAACTAAACTGGGTTTTGTGTTTGGTAAATAGTTCAAGACAAATGACAAATCCCAGTTATGAGCAATTTAGCTCTTTCTTAATAAAAGGTTGTGTGCAGGACGTTTTATAAGCTCTTCTATCAGTTCCTCCTATGCTAAACACAAGAATCCCACAGCCTACAAACTTGAACTTATATAGAATATTAAATATGGCTTAATAATCGAAATAATAGGAATCAAAGTGACACAAATATAGCTTATTATAAGATTTATTGTTGTTCTACACAGATCATTTCATACCCTATGTCCACAACTGCACCACCTTCTTTCTTGGCTGTAATTAAAGGTTCCTGGCAGAAGTTTCAGCAAGATGGTACACTCCACCGGACTGTGGAATAGTTACAAATGATCAGAATTACCTTTGTCCACTTATATAGGAATCCATATCAGCCCCACACCTAGGTTACTCTCCTAGGCACTTCTCAAGAGTACCTAGGAGACACTTATACT